>NC_052532.1:117261598-117414098 GCF_016699485.2 Gallus gallus
TCTGTTGATCTGCCTGAGGTTAGGAAGGCCCTTCAGAGGGATCTAGATAGACTAGATTGATGAGCTGAGGCCAGTGGGATGAAGATCAGGTGCCAGGTCCTTCACTTTGGTCAGAACAACCCCATCCATAACTACACATTTAGGGCAGAGTGGCTGGCAAGATACATGGAGGGAAAAGATCTGTAAAAACTGGATGATGTTCAGCTGAATATGAGTCAATGGTGTGGCCGAGAAGGCCAATGACATCCTAGCTTCTAGAAGAAATAGTGTAGCCAGCAGGACCAGTGTGGTGATCATCTCCCTGAACTCAGCACTGGTGAGTCTGCACCTTGAGTACTGTGTTCAGTTTTGGGCCCCTCGCTACAAGAAAGGTATTGAGGCTCTGGAGTGTGTCCAGAGAAGGGCAAAAATGCTGGCGAGGGGTCTGGAATGCAAGTCTTAATCAGGCTGAGGGAACTGGGATTGTTAAGTTTGGTGGAAGCAAGGTGGAGACCTTACCGCTCTCTATGACTGCCTGAAAGGAGGCTGTAGGAAGTTGGGGGTCAGCCTCTTTTCCTGGGTAACAGTGATAGGACGAGAGGTAATGGCCTCAGGTTGAGCTAGGGGCAGTTCAGGTTGGATTTTAGGAAGAATGGTTCTCCTGCATAAGCTGGCAGCCCATGGCTTAGACAGGTACACTCTTGGCTGGGTAAGGAACTGGCTGGAGGGCCGGGCCCAGAGAGTTGTGGTGAATAGAGTTCAATCCAGCTGGCGACCGGTCACAAGTGGTGTTCCCCAGGGGTCGGTGCTGGGGCCTGTCCTGTTTAATATCTTTATTGATGACCTGGATAAGGGCATTGAGTGCACCCTCAGTAAGTTTGCAGATAACACCAAGTTGACTGGAAGTGTCAATCTACCTGAGGGTAGCAAGGCCCTACAGAGGGATGTGGATAGGCTGGATAGCTGGGCTGAAGCAAATGGGATGAAGTTCAACAAGACCAAATGCTGGGTCCTGCACTTTGGCCATAACAACCCCAGGCAATATTACAGGCTTGGGGCAGAGTGGCTGGAAGACTGTGTAGAGGAAATGGACCTGGGGGTATCGATTGATGCTAGACTGAACATGAGCCAGCAGTGTGCCCAGGTGGCCAAGAAGGCCAATGGCATCCTGGCTTGTATGAGAAATAGTGTAGCCAGCAGGACCAGCGTGGTGATCATCTCTCTGTACTCAGCACTGGTGAGGCTGCACTTCGAGTACTGTGTGCAGTTTTGGGCCCCTCACTGCAAGAAAGGCATCCAGGCCCTCGAGCATGTTCAGAGAAAGGCAGCAAACCTGGTGAGGGGTCTGGAGCACAGGCCTTATGAGGAGCAGCTGAAGGAGCTGGGATTGTTCAGTCTGGAGAAGAGGAGGTTCAGGGGAGACCTTATTGCTCTCTATAACTACCTGAAGGAAGGTTGTAATGAGCTGGGGGTCAGCCTCTTCTCTTGTGTAACTAGTGCTAGGACTAGAGTTAATGGCTTCAAGCTGCGCCAGGGAAGGTTCAGGCTGGACGTTAGAAATACTACTTCCCTGAAAGTGTGGTCAGGTACTGGAATGTGCTGCCAGAGAGGTTGTGGAGTCACGGACCCTGGAGGTGTTCAAGGAACATTTGGACGTTGTGTTGAGGGACATTGTTTAGTGAGAACCATTGGTGATGGGTGGATGGTTGGACTGGGTGATCCTGTGGGTCTTTTCCAACCTTGGTGGTTCTATGATTCTTTGAATTTATTCTCAGAAAGAGTGGCCAGGCACTGGAACAGGCTGTCCAGGAAGGTGGAAGAGTCACTATCCCTGGAGGTCTTTAAGGAAAGGATAGAGGTAGTACTAAGGGACATGGTTTAGTGGGCAATATTGGTGGTAAGTGAATGGTTGGACAAGATGATCTTAGAGTTCTTTTCCAACCTTGGTGATTGTATGATTCTATGATTAGAAAAATACATATATAAATATGGCTCAGTTCTAATACAAACTTAGAAAATATAAAATAAGTTTACGAGAGAGAGAGGACAGGTGGTAAGCAGACAAAGGAAAAAAATATTGACAAGCAAAGGTTAGTAGAAGGAAAACAGAACATAAAATATGAGCAAAAAAAAAAAAAAAAAAAAAAAGGTGAGAGAATATTCATCCCTAACCACTGCAGACTTATAAGAGATCTGGGAAATCCCAGTTATATGCATCCTTTTTTTTCTAACTTGCTCAATCTGTTTGATAACTCTTATAGCCAGGTGTGAGTCAATGAAGCATAGAAAACTGCCTTCTACCTCACCTTCTGGGCCTTCTGTTTTGTGTTTACAAGGATTTAAAAGGGATTTCTATTACTGCTAGTCACATGCTTCATTTCTAAAACCATTCTGTGTGTTTAAAAGGAGAAATCATAAATCACCAGAAAGATTCTGATGTGAAATGCAGTTCCATATAAAAGGTGCGCCAGGGATGGCAGCTAGCTATCCAGGTCTACTGCTCTGCAAGTTATTTGCAGGATATCTGAGTGTATCATGTTTTTTGAAGTGCTTATTGCTGTAGGTTTTCTTCAGCTATATATTCCACGTCAATATCATATTACCTTTAGAAATTGATTTAATTCAAGATCTGTCCTAGTTTCTTTTCTCTTAATGAGCTAAAAAGTTAGAAGTATTACCTTCCAGTAACTATTAACTAGAAAAAAAATACAGAAGTCCTACTGCTACTAGAAGAATGCTTTTTACATAAATAAGAACTTAAATCTCTTGACAATGATTCCATTCTGACAAGTAATTTTTTTGTTAATAAGATCTCACAAGTGCCTGTTGAAATCAAATTCGTGTCTTGACAGCTATAGAGGACTTCAAATATTTCAGAAGAACATCTTTCACTTTGTCAGCATTTTTTTTTTTCTCAATTTTCTGCTCTGTGCACACTCTCTCTTCTTAGTGGGGAGAGGATAGGATATTGGTTCACTCAATCTATAAGACTCTCAGAGGAAAGAGCCTTGTAAATGTTTTTTTGAATATTTCTTTCAGTAGACATAATACACCAATCTACTGAAAACCCTGCTAGTTCTGCCCAGTAAAAATGCCATTTGTGTAGGATCGACTCTCCATCTGCTGTGAAACTCAGTAGTGACAGGATAAATAATGTTTTGATACACTTAACTACTAACAGATGCAACAGGCAGGAAGTTACAATGTAAATATATGCACAAACACTTCTGCAGAAACAGGAAATGCATCACGTAATTTGAAACGTAAATATATTTTAGCAAATCACATTTTGTTCCAATGTTCATATTTTGCACTTAATTCCTTCTCGAAATAGTAGCCCTTGGCCTACCTCACTATTAGCTGTTCCTTTAAGCTAATGCTCTGGGGAAGCAGATGACAATGTCTCCTTTTTTTTCTTCTTTTTTTCCTTTTGTAAGTCTGGACTAAGAAACAGTGAGCAGCTCTGAGGACAGGGATCAGTTATGCCTTAATGAAAGGGAAAAAAGGAGGAAGAGAACAGAAGAAATGAAAATTTATGGTGACCTTGAGGCTCAGAAAAATAAAGTAAATATATATATATATATACACATATGGCTAGAGAGATACACGTACTTTAACATACATTTTGCAGGAATTTAATGCAATGGTAAAAAGTGAAAAATGTTGTAGAATGTCTTCAAGCCATACATGATGAGGTGTAGGGTCAGCACCCTGGTGGAACATCCACAGTGAATTTGTTTACAGTTCACTGAAAATATCAAGTAAGGGAAATCACGATAACATACAGTTACAGCATAGCTTATTTTATGTGAAAGAAATACTCATTTTTGTATTTTTTTCTCCAATTAATGCAATAATACTAGTGAATGGTCATTTATTTTTCTCAAAAGAATATCTCAGTACTTACATACAGTTTACCTCTGCATTATTATAGCAGTATAAGCAGCAAAAACTAATATAAACATACTTGTCTAAAATAACTCTAAATCTAAAATAAATAACTTGTCTAAAATAAATCTAAATCTAAATCTAAAATAACTTCATGCTTTAAAATGACTTTCAATCACAATTAATACCAAATATCATAATGTGCTTTTTGGAGCTGGATTTATTTTGACCTACTTAGCAAGAAAAGTATGCAGGACTTTTAAAGATTTTCATCTCAGAAAAGAAGATATGATGCACAGGACTTCACACAGGGAAGTACAGTGACCATATAATTACTCTACAATGTGTATAAATTTGTTTCAAGTCTGTCTTCATCTTTTCAAGGAATGTAACGCAACATTTAAAATCTCCCATTTCTAATTTTAATTCCTCATTTTTCTGAGTAACATGGTGTTTAATTTTTTCCACTTAAGTGGTGTGACTTGCTTTGGTACATTTTATATCCTTCAGGTTTTGCTCCAGACCTTTTCTGTCTGCTTCTACTCACATACACACATGTCTACATACATGTAAAATTCTGAGTAATTTGAAGTAATATATATATTTTTAATCTTTATTTAATTATTTTAAGTTCTTGCAGATATTACTGACTTGAAAATGAATTCCAGATGGCAATGGATCTACGAGGACAGGTGAGGTTGTGGATGCCCCCTCTCTGGAAGCATTCAAAAGTAGTCTGGAGGGGTCTTTGAGCAACTTGATCAAGAGAGATTTGTCCTTGCCTATAGCAGCAGGGTCAAAACTCAATAATCTTAAAGGTCTCTTACAACCCAAACCATTCTATAATTTAAACTATGCAATGGCCAGTGCCTTCTAATATACATATTTGTAGTTACATTTTTGAAAATGTCATTCTTTGGATCCATCTGTTGATTTCTGTGTATGTTTTATCTGTGCATAGATATTGGACAAATACGCCTGGGCAAAACATGATCATAATACACTGCTAACTTTAACCACTATTTAAAGCACACAATAAGTATCCCCTCTTATGATTATGCATACTTGTGTGCCAAGTCTGTGCTTTACGCCAAAGCAAAAGAACACAATACACTAGACTGTCTTTAACTTGCATATAGTTCTAAACAGAAAAAATATAAGATCGTTAAAGAAAACGTTGACACTGTTGGTACTACTCTAACCATTGTTCTTTCATGTGATATAAGTGATATGTCTACTCTCTTAATGCTGTGAACAAATCATATAATCATTCACTAAAAAAGACAATCTCCTTTTTTAGACTTACGTTGTTTTTTTGTTTGTTTTTTGTTTTGTTTTTTTTTTATCACTGCAGGGCACGTGGTCATACATAAAGCTCATTCCTTGGAAAATGATTTGGTTTTTTTTCCCCACTGACTTTAGCAGACCTAGGATCAGATTCCAAATTTCAAACTCATAAACCAGGGCAGAACAATCCTTTTTTTTTTTTCTTTTTTTTTTTCTTTCTTTCTTTTTGTTTTTCTGGCAGAAAGCACAGATTAAGAACAGTTTTAAAGCTCGCAAGATATAATAACAGCACTAACTTCCAACCAGAGTTCTGTCTTTTCAGTCTCAGTCAATTGGCTAACATTTGATTTTCTCAACTTGATATCAGAACCAATAGCAATACGTTTATTGAGCATACTGTGTTAACACATTATATGAAATGCATTTCAGGACTCAGCTTAAAAATGTATAATTTAAAACATTCTTGGTATTTCTCAGATCCCAAGAAGCACTGTATCTTTCCATATTCATCTAAGCTACCAGCAACAGAGAAAAGCAAATTCCAGAAGGAATTTTTTCCATTGCATTTATTCCTTCAATTGAGATATCCAAGACAAATGGAACAAATTACTCTCTGGAATGCTTCTTTCTCTTCACTGGCTGTAGGACTTCAGTCTAGACTATATTTAGGTGATGAATTTAAGATTTAAATGTATATCACTCCTACATAGCACTGTATTATTGTTTTTCCATTCTCTGCAGTCTTGCAGAAATTGTTTTCCATCTGTTGTTAACTTCTGATAACACAACTTTTCTTCTTCTATCTCTTTCACCTACAGCAGCCTTCTAGTGAATCTCCACCTGAGCAAGCTTCCAATTATTTTCAAATCTCACTCCTTTGCTTTGCAGGGTGGACTCAGTAGCTGTAAGAAAAATTCAGCAATGTACTTCATAAAATCAATCATATTTTTAGATATGGTTTTAGAAGGTTTTAGAAGGGACCTTAAAGATCATCTAATTTCAACCCTCCTGCTGTGTGCAGGGGCACCTTCCTCTAGATAAGATTTTACTTATGTGCTTTTGTGACATTTTAGTGGTCAGTGCCTTTATTCCTCCCCATGCCTGTGCTGTGAGAAGTCACACCAGAGAAAAAAATTACTTCAGGTTGAATATCCAAGATAAAATCCTTTTTACTGGTTGAAATATTCATCACTTCTATTTTTTAAGTAACCAAGTAGTAGTGAGGAAAAGTAAACAAATGCCTAAACTAAAGCTTGTTGAAGTAAATAGATTACAACAACATTTACATACAAGTTAAAAAAGACTTAATTGCACTGGTGACAGGAAGAACAATTAATATGTTACTATTATTTAGATCAATCTAAACTTGTTAGGGCTATAAGATTACAGTGCAAAATAAATTATATTTGCCGTATGTCCTAACCAATATTTAAGTAGCTGTGCAAAGTAAACTGCATTTTTTTTTTGTACTGCATAAATAAGTAAAAAATGATAGTTTTCACTCTCCACAAACTTAGATCTTAATGTTTCAGAGAAATCTTGATGATTCAATGACTTTTGTCTGCTTCATACTAACAAAAGGTTTTAGCAACACTGTGTCACAAATAGATGAATTTTTCCTATAGCAAAAACAAATTAATTACTACTGTCTGCACCTTTCAGTACGTCTCCAAACAGTTTGTGTACCATCCTGCCACAGTGAAGATTTCCAATGAAATTAAAGCAGGTTTACAACATTTGCTCAGAGAAAAGCTATTTAGTGATGATACTGCTAAGAAATGTTCAAAGATGTTGAATGTGGTCTTCTGACTCATATCACACCCTTCCAAGTGAATTGTTACCTAGGTTTACAGGAGGCACGATATGAAGCAGAAAAGCAAATGAAACTGACATAATTAGGATTTATCTCTGCTTCAGCAGTCTTTATGTGTTTTTTTTTTCTCAACTAATTTTCTATTATTCTCACTCACCTAAAATGATCAGTGTAGAAAGATATATATACCTATATTTTCACTGATACTGCTATCTTTAAAAATCTGTTCAACCGGGAAGCAGCAAAGTTCCTCCTCCATTTCCAAAGGAGAACCTGAAAAGGGGTATTAATCTCAAGTGGATCAGAGGAACCATCGGAGGAACTATGTGAGTAGTTACTGAAGCCAATTATTACTGCTACAGTTTTACTGTCTTTAGAAGGGAACTTGTAAATTTTTCTTTATTTATTCTAAGTAATTATTGTGGCTTGTTTGGGCTTCATTAAATTATTGGCATTATGTGCTGATGTTCGCTGAGCTCTGCATAGGTTTGTAACTTGAACATATACTTTTGATACTTTTAAACTTTTGTTTTCCTGACCAGATATAAAGAGGAATCACTTCTGTTTATAAGCTACCTTCCTTTAAAGTCTTAATACTTCTTTCCACCAGAATCCTTAAATAGGGTATAGCTCTTGTATTTCTGTCAATTTCCAAACAAACAACCACTGAAAATACACCTAGAATAACTGGAAAACTGAGTTATGAAGTTTTAAACACATTCCAGTAGAATATCTTTCAGATATGTTTCATGTCAATGAGGAACGGTTTCATCTATAGTCCATATTCTTTTGAAAATGCAAAATTATTAATAAGCTATGGACAAAACAGTGTGGACAGATCACTTGATGAAGAAACAAAGACAAAAGAGATTTTTTTTAAGAAAGACACTGTAGATGGTTTAGAAGGATTTACAAAAGAAGATGAAAACTAAACAAAACCAGTGATCAAGAAAAGCACAAGAGCAACATCACCAACATTGTCTTTGGAACTAAGGGATATCTTTGGAACTAAGGGGTATCAGTCACTGTATAAGCATGGCTAAATTACTCAGTTACATTAGACAGAGCAGAGGAAGGTTTTCAGGCAGTTTTTCTGATAAGAATCACATTAAGTCAGCTATGACAGTAATAACGTGAAGAGTTGTTAGCCATACAGCTCAGTGCCAGTTTCAGGAAACTGAAACCTTATATTCAAGGCATGTTTGTTTCACTTCTGCAAGTAAAATGCAGACTAGTTCAGCCGGGAGTGATTTTATTAATAAATTGAATAAAATTTGGTCATCAACGTGGCACGATGATGAAAAATCCCAGGCAGTGCAAAAACAATGCTGAATTTGTGGAATTATAAGGCACATGTTTTTTTGTATAATTGCTTTCATACTGGGAGATATCAAAAATTCTACCTATTAGAAATGTTAACTTTCTAACCCTATGTTGTACATTACTAGTGTGAAGAAACACAGATGCTGCCAAGAGCTTCAGGTTAAATTATTTTGGATCCCAACTTGTCAGGAAGATTGTGTTCTGAAATGCTCCATAGAGCTGGCAGGACAACTTGCACAACTAAATACAGTAAATCAATAAACTCTTAAAGCTCATTTTAAATGAAAGCTATTAACATTTCAGAAAAACATAGGGGCATGAAGAAGTTAAAAAAAATGTAATGAAAAAAAAAATAAGCCAAATAAAACAATGCATTAAAAATTCCTAAAAGAAAATCAGAAGATCTTAATTTTGGCAAAATATCAAAATGACAAGAATAAAATTTTAAAAGTCCTGACAACTGGGAGGAATGAGAATGCATAAAGTATGAGGAAATATGGAACACTGATGAAGCTTTATTTAAAAGCTATGAGTGTTATTGACACTGTATGAGCACATTTTATGAATATTTCTACAAATGCTCATATATTCTTTATAAATTAAAATAAAAGCTAGCCAAATTGTCATGGTTACCACCTCACAGATATAGCATATGAAAAGTTGTGGTAGAATTTTATTTATTAAAAGAAAATATATTGGAACAGTTAAGACATAGGATAAATACTATATTTAATATTCCTTTTCTGTCTGACAATATGCCTTGTGTTCTGTGACATCAAAGACATGGAGTTAACATTTTAATCATAGAATCATAGAACCACCAAGGTTGGAAAAGACCCACAGGATCACCCAGTCCAACCATCCACCCATCACTAATAGTTCTCACTAAACAATGTCCCTCAACACAGTGTCCAAATGTTCCTTGAACACCTCCAGGGTCCATGACTCCACAACCTCTCTGGGCAGCCCATTCCAGTACCTGACCACCCTTTCAGAGAAGTAGTATTTCCTAACGTCCAGCCTGAACCTTCCCTGGCGCAGCTTGAAGCCATTAACTCTAGTCCTAGCATTAGTTACACGAGAGAAGAGGCCGACCCCCAGCTCACTACAACCTTCCTTCAGGTAGTTATAGAGAGCAATAAGGTCTCCCCTGAGCTTCGTCTTCTCCAGACTGAACAATCCCAGCTCCTTCAGCTGCTCCTCATAAGGCCTGTGCTCCAGACCCCTCACCAGCTTTGCTGCCTTTCTCTGAACATGCTCCAGGGCCTCCTTACAGTGAGGGACCCAAAACTGGATGCAGTACAATCCACACATGTTAGTATATTCAGATATGCATCTCCTCAGCAATCACTCTGAGTATATGTAAGGAGAAAAAGTTTAAAATATCTTCCTACTCACCTTATAATAAAACGTTGACTATAAGAGTAGTCTCTCTATAGTCTTTCCAAGATATACACTTAGAGGATATCGGTATTTCTCGAAATTTCTTCTTTTCACTGTTCCTTTTTCCTATTCAAATGTTTAAGTACTCCTCAGAAAGATAAATTGGTGGTGATTTTTGTTGTTGTTGTCATTTTCTTCCCAAAATTCATTTCTACTCCTCTACCTGGAGAGAGGAGGAAGATTCTCAGGCATGACTTTTCTTTGCCTCACCAACAGTGGCTGTAAAGAAAGGAAAGGAATTTATAATGGAATATGGGAAAGTTCTAATAGGCTTTTTTATCATCAAATAAAGAGGACCTTGAAATTTGATAAACAGACTCAGAATTTAAAATAAGTCGTAAATGAAAATCTTTTCAGTCTTTTGCTTCCCAATTGTTTTTCTAGAGGTAAGAGCCTTTCTGATGTTAAAAGAGTACATTTTCTTATAAGACACAGTTGATTCAAGACCAGGTACAATGCAATTCATTGGTGTAGTGTCCTACATGCAAGAGATGCATCTCTAACCTCATAACTCAGCTGAGTACTTGCCTTCTTAAAATTGTTTGGCTTAGTCTTGTTCTAACAAAACAGCTACTGTATCAGCTTGTGTAGTATCTGCATAAGCAGAGAATAAATCTGCTAGCACTTACAGTGCACATAATTAAGTATTCTTGTCCTAGTGATTGTCATTGACACAATGAAAACAGAGGATTTATTGTCAAAAATTCGTGAAAGTGTTTCCACATTTTTTTTCATGATCTTTTTTATATTTTAAAATTTAAAGCATACATTTTACTACATATCAGAAAATCCTCAACATTCAGTGAAAGACAATTCATTGCCCCCTGCTGATCTCTGCTACACTTTGGAACACAATAAAATTTTCTTCAGAGTTGGGTACTTGGGTTATGACTCTTTAGTTTATATATTTACTAGATTCCTGCTAGCCAGTTGTTTTAAAATCACACAGCATTGGTGAGGTTAAAATGTAAGCTTTTATTTATAATGAAAATTGGATGTTAGGAAAAATTTCTTATCTGAAAGAGAGATCAGGCACTGGAACAGGCTGCCCAGTGAGATGGACACCACCCCTGAAAATGTTCAATAAATATTTATGTGTTGTACTGAGGAACATGGTTTAGTGGGCAATGTTGTCGGTAGGTGAGCAGTTGGACTACATGATCTTATAGGTCTTTTCCAACCTTTATGATTCTGTGAATATCAAGAACAGTCAATGCAATTGCAAATGTTTACAAAACTCACAGATGATAAAAACATGTTTTGGTAAACTTGGAATTTATAAACTATTTTTACGTGCCTGCCAGGAGTCTTTATTGGACATTCTCATTCTACATCATAAAATTCTTTCCTTAACAAAAATATGAGGATTCCCCTTTCTCAGGTACTTTTTTAAAGCAAGAATTCTCTCTTGAATTTGTTAAGCTCTTAAGAAATCTTTGCTTGAATATGATTAAAAAGTTTATTTCTCTCTTTAGGTGAAAAACTTAGTATTCTTCATTGGGTAATATTGAACTTCATCCTATCTATCAATCTGTACATTAAAAACACTCCTCATATAAACTTCCAGACATGTTAATTAAATGCAGATTATTAGTGATACTTGGTTAGCACCAAATTTTGTAGCAATCAGCCACTTTGAAGTGACTCATCCCCCACCAATTCCTTTTTGCATACTATGACAGCAAGTAATTGTATTTCTCCAGACAGCGGTGTTTTTCTGTAATTTGCAGACTATTTGCATCAGAAGCAGTCTACAGACTCCCACTACTTCAAGCGTGTCTGACAGCAGAAGGCCCCATGGATTAGATGCCAGCTGGCTGGATACTGTATTTAAGTTAAGCATATGTTAATCAAGCTATAGGTAGGAGATACAATCCAGTCAGTTAGCTGTTGAAACTAAACATACTGGTTTATAAGGATGTATTGTTAGGGCCAAGAAAATAAGTATTTACAACCTCCAATTTGTAGTTCTATTGACTCATGTTGGGAAACACCATGCTTGGCAGAGCCTGCCAAACCAGGCTGAGACTGTGCAGACTGCACTGCTGATGTATTAAATGTATATCTAATTCAAGATGTGACTTGTAATTAAAACTTAATTGTCAGAAAGCATAAGCATTTGAAATTATTCCTTTTACATTACTAAAGTGATCTTTAGAAATGTCTGAAACTCAGTCCCTCATTATCCCTCTTCCCTTCCCTTTGAGTGTTTTGAGGTGAAACATGGATTAGAAAATACTGAACAGGCTAGAGAGAATCACAATATATTTTCAAAATCAGTAATATTCTTTTTTAAATTTAAGTACTAAACTTTATTTTCCTCCAGGTAATTCCAATTTTTTTTTTTTTTTTTTTTTTTTGTGAAGGAAAAAATAAAATAATTACTTGCATAAACAAAACTGTTCTTTGATTTTCCATCTTCCAGACACTTTAAGAATACTAATGCATGAAAATAATTAGATATGATTTTATCTAAGAAACAATTTTCCTTATGTTGATCATGAAATGCATTCAAAATAAAGAAATCAGCTTCTGTAAGTTCTACAGAAATTAATTACTTCTACAAAAGAATGTTTTCACAAAAGCAGTAAAATTTCCTGCCCAAAGCACTTCAGAAGTGCAAATCAATGTATAAATCTAAAGTATTCTCACTCACAATTCAATAAATTATTCTATGTAGTTATTTTACAGAATAGTTTCACTTCAGAATTCAATAGAGCAGATGACAATAAATGCCGCAACCTTATTCCAAGAAAACTGAATATTTCACAGGGTTAGCAGCTGTGGCTTATAAGTGTTGCTGTTTGAAAGACCACAGTAGGATGTAAAGAGAAAAAGAGCTGGTCATTTCTCTCCTTTTAGTAATTTTAATATGTTGAAATGTTCTGTAAAAGTAGAACTAAAATTAAAAATAAAATCTTAAAATGATTAAGACATTAAAATATAATGGAAAAATCTGATGTTTATGCTTTGAAATTTTAAGTCATTAAACGTAAGGAAAATATTAAAATATATCACATACTGAATAGCTCAAATGTATATACACATGTATAAATGTACAAATAGCCCTGAAATAGCCCAAATTAGCGCATTATAGGAATGGATTTTGATGCCAAGCTGTCTCTTTGGATTGGAAAAATAATGTCTCTGGATACTAGAGACCATACTGAAAGTGTTTTAATGCATTTTTGTTAGTAGTCTTAAATAACGTGACAAAGACTAATAAAACCAACATTCAGTGATTTCAGTATAAACTATTAAATTTCAATTAGATTAGAAAAAAACTATCATGGAAACGTAAGGAAGAAACACCATAGAAATAAACGTATTGAAAAGTATTTATTTATAACTTAAATTGCCCATATATTACTACACTGGTAACTCATGTCCACCAGTCATCTAATACAACTTCCGTTTATTCTCTGAGACAGCTAGGTAATGCACTTAGCTGGCCTTACATTTCTCTGCAGTTAGTAGAGAGTCACCACCATGACTGAATCTGCTGAAATGCACTGTCCAGAAGTAATGAATAAATGATATTCTCTCTTAAGCAGGTTGCTACTTTGGAGGCCTTACTAAATAAATATAGGTACTTTAGGTAACATGTCTGGAAACTAGGAGGAGATGTGCATTTGCTGCTTTGTTTTGTTGTGGAGTGTTTTTTGTGTGTTTTGTAATTTATCATAAAAAAATAGAAAATGGTTTTGACCAATGCTTTCATTCCTTTTAGAAGTCTGTTTTACAGATATTGCATTTACAGATAGAGGCTTCTTCCCCCATCTTATTTAGCAACGACAGCAAAACAGATCAGTACTCGCGTAATCCCATGCCATACTGCCTTTATCCTAGGAAGCACCATCTCTGTATTTCATTTCTAACAGTTGAATTTCTTGCATGCAGATATATATGTAGCTTATAAAGTAACATATTTCCAATAGAGATTTGCTCATGTTGATTTCCAATTCAATAATTTGAATTTTATTTCCATTTTAAAATGCTAATCATATTCTATATTTTTATATATATTTTTATATCATTTTATATACCTTTTATATCATATCTTTTATACACATATCTGGATGGCTGGCATGTAATGTCTCAGTACTTATTCTCTATCCACTTCACTTGGTTTTGCTCTGTTTTTTGTTTTTTGTTTTTTGTTTTTTTGTTTTTTCTAATTTCTATATTACTTTTCAAATACTCTGTTGCTGGTTTTCCGCCCTAGAACACGGTAAAAAGTTAGAACTCAGATGGCAGTTGTTGCTTGCACCCTATGTTCGGTTGAAAGTGTCACAGTTTTTCTGAAAGAGAATATGAAGATGCTGAGTGACATGCATTGGTGTTTAAACCTTACTGCCCTCCTGCTTGCTTCCCTGTACAAAGTCACACTGCCTCAATTCAAGCTGTCATGAGCAAACAACTTGAGCTGCTTTGCTAACCAAGGCTCTCCTGGGAAGTTGCCTCATTCAGGGTAGATACATTAATGACTGAACTAGGAAAGGCAGGGAGGCATAACTCATTTTGTCAAATCCTAACTTAGTACATGCAGATTTCCCAGATCTGTTAGAGGACCCAAATTTGATATTGGTGTTTGAAGAGCATGCATGCTCTGCTTCAATCCAAATATCTAAACAGCACAGTCTGTGGAGCAAAAGATGTGAAATTCCTCCTAAATCAAAAGAGCTGCTATGCTGAGCTCTGTAAATGCTCATTTTCTTTTCACTCCATTCTTTGCAGGAAATGAAGTGTTGATTTAGTATCCACAGTGATTACTGTACTGTTCCTGGTGATGGAATGGGACTGACAAATTATTCTGCATCCAGCCAGCTACTGAAGGCATGTTATAGATATGTTCAGCATGACCTGGAGGAAAAAAAAAAAAAAAAAAGGTCTGCTTCCTTACAGAAAGGGTATAAGAACAAAACCTATGAGGCTTTGCTTCATTGCAGCAAATATTTTTCCCATGATTTTTTTTTTCTAAGAGAAAAAATTTCACCACTAGCTTGAGACACTGCATATATATGTAAAAAAACCAAGAACTATGTTGTACACATGTTGCACTGGAAAACGATTAGATTTTCCTGTAAGAAGCTAATAAAATAGCTATGTTCTCACATAAAACAAAGACTAACAAAAGCTTTCCAGAATGCTGCTGTATTCATGAGCAGGAATATGGGGAAATAACTTCCAATCTTATCATACAAAGAATGGTTTATATAGGAATAGCAAACATTTTAAACTTGGAAAGCAGTCAGAATTGAGAATACTCAGAGAAAGCAGTCATTTAGCATGAAGTTCTCTTTAGTATACATTTTTCTTAGGAAATCCTCCCTATCTAGTTTCACTGGGCTACTGTTTCTGTATTACGGTAGAGTTTGAATGTATTCAAGCTTATTAGTAAACTTGGACTGCATTTAGACTTGCTGGCATCAGTGGAAACAAATGTAAAATTATACATCATTGAAAATAGTGAGGTGACAATAGAATCACAGAAAATCCAGAGTTGGAAGGGACCTATAGAGATCTTCATGTCCAACGTCCAACCCTATGCAGGACAACTTAAAAAACAAACCCTATGTCTGAGAGCTGTTTGAATTGTCCGGGCATTCCTTGAGCTCCAGCACTTGGGGCCATGCCCACTGCCCTGGGCAGCCCTTTCCATGCCCACCGCCCTCCTGTGCAGACCCTGTCCCAAACCCCCAGCTGCCCCTCCCCTGACACAGCTCCATGCCCTTCCCCCCGATCCTGTCGCTGTCACAGAAAGCAGAGCTCAGCGCTGCTCCTCTGCTCCTATGAGGAGCTGCAGCCGCCGTCAGGTCTCTCCTCAACTCCTCTGCTCTGTGCTGAAAACACCGAGGGACCTGATCAGCTCCTCACACATCTTTCCCTCAGACCCTTCACCAAGGTGGTAGGGAGAATATATAACATAGATATATAGCTGATATTTTGGTGAGTAAAAGAAAAAAAAACAATAACACAAACAAAAAGAAAGCGAGAAATAAATACATGCTATTCACATTCACATTCTGTTCAGTAATATCTACTCCATCACTCCACTTGCAGCAACAATGAATCCTTCAAGAAGATTATGAGTCAGAATGGCAATTCTTTCTCACTGAGAGTTATATACAAAATTCAGGAACCCTAACCTGAAACATGACTAACTGCTCTATTCTTAATAGGCATAATCTGAGAATGAAATTCCTATTATCATAGGAACAGTCACATTTTGATTATATTTTGCCTGGCTTGAATGGTTGCAAAGGCAAAGAACATCTACACAGTTGTTACTGCTTTTATTCTCACAGAAAAAGTATTCCAACAAAACATAGCCCACTCAGGTTCACTAAACATACCATACATATAGGCTCCATATGCCTACTAATATGCAGGCCAGGCATTAACAGTAAGACCTGTTCTTATCTCAGTAAAATATACCATGGGGTAAAAAGCAAAGCTCTGTTTTTATATCTTCCTCGTGGCTGCTATCCTGTGGCTTAGAGTGAAAATCATTAAGTTCAAATAATTTGCTGTGGCTCATCTTCATAAAAGGGCTGTCTGAAGTAGAGTACAGATTCAAGTACACCTGTCACATATGACTCCCACCGGTGGATAATCCCTGTGTTAACTGTCCTCCACAAAATGTCTTTTTGATGGTACAGAAAGAGCTCCTTTCACTGATTCTGAACAGGAAAAAAATGAGTGTTTTGCTCTCTTAAGCATTTAGGATTTGGGTTCTATGCCTTCCCGAACAGGTGAGGAGATAGAGGATAAGGAGACTGGAAGTGAGTTATGTTTCTTTCAACAGTTTACTGTGCTTTCTCTCTTAGAATAGCACTGTCCAGATAAACAGATCTTAACATCTGCTCAGAAACTTCATTCCTGTAGGAATTGGAGGAGTTTGTGGTTAAGACACTAGCCTAATTTGAAAATGACTCCTGCTGCACACCAGACGGTTTTGGAGAGGTTTTATGTATCAACCACTTAGTATCTTTAAAATATATAAATTATATTCAGTGAAGATTATAAGGAAAAAGTGAGACTTTTTGTGTGATCAGCATAGCTGTGCCGATTTCCAAACTACGTGGAACAGCTAATAATGTAAAACATCTTCAGTGAGAATTAATCATGAATATATCTATATAATTTACCAGCACCATTTTCCTAAATGCACCCAAGAACTTGTTAATGCCAAGAAGCTAAACAGAAATCCAATACTTTCTTTGTATTGCATGATTTACTACATCTGTTTTAAAAGTAGGCCTTTCAATTTCGTGAACAAATACTAAATACACTCTGGGGATAATTTCCATTGGATTTCTCAAGCTTATCCATTTACTTAAAGCATTTAAGGGTGAACCATTCAGCAAACATTTCCTCTCAAATGCTATTAGTAAAACAGTATAAAAGGTACTGTATCTTTTTACAGTCAAAGAACATATTGCTAAGCATATGGTCAACCTGTAAACCAGCTATCTCAAAATTTTTAAGTAGATCAGAAGGAAGCACAACAAAAAAATAATTTAAAATTGAGTTAGACAAATCACAATTCTGACTTGAAGAGTTAAGAAATCATTAAACTAACAACAGTCAGACACCAACTTGTGGTTTCTTACAAAATTCCAGTAATGGATCCATGCCTCTCAACTTCTCTATTATATAGTGATGCAGTCATAGCAAACTGCATGAAAGAATATTAAGAGGTCTTCAAAAGTCATTCTGTGAAAAGTTTTGACGTAAGATAGTACAAAAAAACTCCACAAAATTGAAAATTAGAAAAAAATACCAGTGTTCCAGATAATTTTCATTCCCATTTGGTTACTGAGATTGAGAAGATGATTTTAATCTCATAATCTAAATTCTATAAAATATGATAACTACAGTATGCCATAAGTGATATGCTGTTTAGAGCTGTTAAGCTGTAAAATATATTACTGTACTAGCAGGTAAAAGTTCTGCCTTTGAAATGCTGCATTTGGAAGCGAAATGCTGTTTCAACTATTATCACTCATCCATGTTTACAACTGAACCTGCCAGAGATACTGTAACATATACTGATGAGAAAAAAGATGTTTTTACTTTCCTATATACTGAACACTTGTAAGAATTCAAGGTTCACGTTCGCAAAAATTATTGAAGAAAAGCTGAAAAGAGATAAGATGGATGGGTGAGTCTCAAGTGCTTGGTAATATCTAACCTCACCTTTTGAATGAATAGTAGTAAGTTCACAAGATTACTGGTGAGATATTAAAGGCAATGGTCATGAATCTCAAAAAAGCTTACTGTGTGACTCACAGAGTATTAAGAAAATTATTAGGAAATCCAAAGTGGAAGAAGACTATGATTGATACACTGAAGTTCTATGAATCCACCAGACAAAAATGAGTTAGTGCTCTACATGGAGCAGAGCATAATTTATTTTCTGTCTCAGTAAAAACTTGTTAATGCAGCTTTAGTTACTTTTGCACACCGGTATTTTCACTCTCAAAGAAAACCTTTAAAATATAAAAATACTTTACATTGTTTACTTTTCATCTTTATTCCTAACTCCTACTTATTCTGTTTTCTACCTTTTACAGCCCTGTGCTTGACCATGTATGACCCTTTGACATCTCAAACAGTTTGACAGGGAGAGATTGAATATACTGGAAAACACACAAAGATAAGGCAAACTTTTGTATCTAACAGATGTGTTAGCGAGCAGTAACATTTCAAGTTTATCTACTGAAGAGCTGGGCTGTACACAGGTACAACTAATACACTGAATGAAGCAGGAGCTAGAAGATTTGTTTAATCAGGCCTATGATTTTTAAGACTGTTTCTATTTAGAATTGCTCTAAAGATAAAACTTTTGGTATTCTGTGTATTGCTCTTTTCTGATTGAACTCCTTTTAAGGAGTTATGTTATTACAATCGGAGGCGAGGCATGGAGGATTCATATACAGCCATTAGTGGTTCAGTTCTTATTTCTCGTGATGAGATTGTGATTGCACATGCAGAGAACTTGCTTTCTAGAGAGGAAGCAAACATTAAAATGGTGAGAGGAATCTCTGCCGAAGGCATTATTGCTTACTCCTTGCTATGTTTGTAACCATGAAAGTCCAAATAACTCTGCTCATATGTTTTCTTTTGTTAAGCATTGCAGCAGATCACTTCTTTTTCTCATCCTGAGGCTCCAACAGCTTTCATGGTTATTTCATTTCTCTTTTTCTACCTGCTGAACGTTTTCTGCAGATAGGTACTTTTCTTGACTATACTGTTAGTATATAATAGTCTTTGGCATTTTCACTATTGTGCCATTATATTCAATGGAAAAATGCTTCAAGAAGTTGCAATTTGGCTGCTATGTTTTCTTAGGGCCAAATGGTTTCCTGGTGCACAAAAATCATGAAAAAGCAAAAATGCACTCAGTATCTATGCAGACTGACATGTCAAATGAAAGATACATCTACAGATAGGAAGAAAACGTGTCTCTGTGTCCTGGGAACTGTATTTACCAGCTGTTGTTCCACTGCAAACAAGAATTTGCTAGGAGGTTCGGCGTTACCTTTTGAACAACTTTCCAGTCCATGTTTCAGGAAGCATTCTGACTAGAGAAGCTAATCCCAAACTTAACTCTATGTTTTACACCACCTTTAAGGGCTGAAGCACACTAAGACACATTTAAATAAATAAATACATACATACATACGTACATACATATATATATAAAAGAAAGCTTGAAAATGTGGCACAGTTAATTGTTTGTGGGGAACACAAAAACCCAGCCATGGAATCTGAAGAAACTGGTCCTTTTAGAAAACTTCAAGTATGGTGGTACTTTAAGGAAGATGGACTAAATCCTTCTTGTCTGGTGCTGTAAGAGTTCATCTCAAACTATTTTTAGCATGTGGTCTGAAAAATTTAATGTACGCACTCAAGAAATGGTAATGAAATTGGACTTGCAGCCTTGAGCAAATTACTTATTGTGTCTTCACAATTTCAGTCATCATAAAATAACTAGTAAGACCAGAAATTTGCATATTCTCCATGATAGCTACCTAAGCATCAGTAGCAACAAGATTGACCATATCTGATTAAAACAGTAAGCCACAAATTGCTCCTTGGTTTGGATATTCTAGTAGTATTCAATAGTATTTAATTACATACACTGTCTTTGAGATATCTATGTTCTTTGAAACATTCATAATAAAAACAGATAGAGCACTCTAAGAAAGAATTGTATCTCTATCCATTTCTGTTTCTTTCTATCTAATGTAGTTGAAATAATTAAAAAAAATATTTAGTCTCTTCCCTCTGTAAGATAGAAGAACACAGTGTCTTTTAAATACAAACTTATATTTCTGACATCAAAAGTCTGTCATACAAATCTGAGAAAAAAAATCAAATATAAAATACATACCGGCCAGATGTGTGAAATATAAACAAAATAAAAAATTGCTTATATACGTGTTTGAAGATTCTGGTCATAATAGCCAAAATAATTTTGAGTTTTCAAAACTCACGTAAATTAAAACTAGTCTTTCAAGTGACTGAAGTGTACAAAATTACTGTGAAAATTCTGGCCTTTATTCTTGATTTTTCTCATGTAGATTCTTTATATGCTATAGAATTAACTCTGTTATGATTAGGAATTCAGAGTAGGTATTCAGTCCCTTTCTAAATTATATGGGCATATATTACTTTAAAAAATTAGGAGCAGTCTTACCAAATCTAGGGGGTTCCTTCCAAATGTATAATTGAAATAGAATAAATTGTACCACACTGGCCTCCACATCAGTGATGAAAATAGTAAGTTACTGTGAGACAAATACATGTAATTATATGCAGAAATCATGAAAATGAGAGAAGAGAGGAAACAAACCTGGAGAGTGGTTTATTGCCTTTATAAACATCAGAATGTATTTATCTTGATGCTAAAAGGGAGCTTACTTTGCTGTTCTTTGCAATAGCATCTCATAGAAATGTTCTGTGTTGATCAATCTTTGCAAGGAGTGGAAATCAGTAGACAGGGATAAAGCTAAAAGGGATAAACAATGCTGCCATGCCCTCCTCCTGACAGAACTGTATTTTCTGCACTTCCCCTCTAGTATTTTTGCCATCAAAAGGAAGGATCTGGTATTATATGATTTGTCCATGAGAGCATGGAATGACAGGATTTTTATGAAGACTCCAGAATGCATAGTTAAAGTTCAGAGGTGAGGAGGAATAAATTGATTGCCTCTCCTGAAGAAAAAAAAAAAGAAAAAAAAAAAGAAAAAAAAAAGAAAAGGACATGTTCCTGATTATACTAAGTAATGTTCTGTATGCATCAGTCAGAACTGTTAGTCCTTACATCCTAATGAGATCAAGAGAATATAAAAGACAACAAGAAGAGACATTTGAAATTTTATTGAGGTTGGGAGATTTTTGACTTGGTGAAAAATGGCCTGATATAGGCCAATTCAATTAAAACACTATTGGAGTGCTATTCTATTAGGCCAATCAAACAGACAGCTATTTTGGATATTAAGTTATTAAATTCTGTTCCTGAATATGATTTTCTTTAAATGTACTCGCAGAAAATTAGCATTATTGAATTACTGGTTTATGAAAGCTATTACTATGAATTCAAATATGCAGTTTTATAACTTAAAATAGAAAAAATGAGAAGGATATTCAATGTTTGTGGATTTTGTTTCCATTCCACCGAATATTCTTACTGCATTTTCAGCAAAGAGAAAACAAATGAGCCTTGAACTCATCTGTAGTTCCTTTCACTATTGAAAATAGAACTGAATGTTACACAGCTATTGGACACTGCATCCAGTTACTGATTCTGGTGCTAAGAAAATGTGCTAAATTCTATTTGCAATACCCAAAAGATTCATACAAAGGAGATACATTTTGGACTACTGTACAAGAGATTATCCATTTACTCACATTTCCATAAGGAGAAAACACAAGTATTATTGCAAATGTAAACCTGTAGAAGGTTCATTTATGAAAAGCTGATTTGTATTCTGAGACAATATCATTCTGCATGTAATTTTAGAATTGGTATATTCAATACAGTCATAAAAAGACACATGTGTACCCTTCACCTTCTCAGCCATTAGGCTTATTCATCAATCACTGATTTATCCTCACTTATAGTCTTTCTTGTTGACAGGAATAAAGTGATAGACAGCAAACTGTAGTGTACTTGTCTCCACTTGACATCTCTTCAGAGAAGTACCCTTAGTGAACTCTCTCTCACCGTTGTTTCAGCCCTGTCAACACAGTTTTAGAAATATAAGTAACATACAATTTTAAGCAACACCTGAACTGTCTATGTTGTTTGTCTTCCTAGCTTTTTATTTATCTGTCAGTAATGCAGTGAGCTATCACTGAAGATTTTTGTAAATAAGAGGTCACATGTGATTTCAAGACAATGAAATTCCATTTATTTAAAAACATTTCCACAGATAAACATGTATTTCTTGTAAGAACATTTGTTGCCTAATGACATTTTTATGGATATGATTTTCTTCCCTGTTAACAAAACTCACATTTAAATCCTTTCCCACTTTGGCAGAGTATATTAGGAGAACCCTGAGTAGATTAAAACAAGCAAGACAGTGCAGAACGCAAGTTATTTACATAACTCATTGTAACTTTTTAGCAGGAAAAAATAATACAAATCTCATATATTCATTGATAAAAACAAGCTAATGGAAGAAGGACCATTTGTTCCATGTTCTGACTTGTTGTCTATGTTCTCATGACTAGACAAGAGTCTAGATAAGGTTAGAAGGAAGGCATGGAGAATAGGAGAGAAGAAAAACTGATGTAAAATTGCAAAGGATAAAATCATTATACTATGTGAATGACAAGTCAGACATAAAACTATCATTCACTTCAGCGTGCCCAGAATTTTTAATCTATGCATACAAATACGAAAGAACAGAGATTTCCCTATGACAGAGTTATGAAGATAACACCATAGTCTTTGTACACTTAAATTGTACTGTATTTGTGCACATCTAAAGATTTGCACTGTAGTTTAAGGAAGATCTATCCTCATGCCAAAGACACTTGGGTAGCACTTAGAAATTATCACAATCTCATCAGCAGCTACAGACATAGCTTCATGATGTTTTAGCCTGACCTTTGGACATTCAACTCCACGTTTCATTTCCACAGAAACCAAACTGGTTTTATGCCATATCTGACACACTTCCAAGATCATCCTGACCCCTGCAAAAACCTGTTACATTCCTGCCACAGAAGTGTGGAAGGTGTCTTTTTTTAGTGTGTGCATGCATTTGTGCAAAGTTATGTGCAATGCTCATCATTCCTCCTGTAGGAGTGATATGCAGTATATAATCATATGTAGCTCTCTATTATGTCTACAGTTAAGCTAGTCATTTCTGCATCATCTGTACTTATTAAGAAAAATAAGTGTTTCTAGAGTGTGAATCTTAAGATTCACAGCATAGTTAACCAAATAATGGTAAGAATTTGAAATGAGACAGATAGGAATCTGAATGGCATATTTTGTTTCTCTTTCTTGGCATTTATAGGGACCATAAGGATAAGATACCATACAGATATATCTCAAGTGAATCTGAATTAACTGAATCTGATCCTCTATGTATCTTCATATGAGAAACATTCATACTACATGCATTGCACTTTCAAGAACCAAAAACAGCAACCACAAATGAATATCCCACAGATGCTTTCTCCTTGCTTCTTTTCAAATAATTTTTCCAATATGTCAGAACTCTCAGTATCCATTTAGATACTGAGCTGAATTTATTTATTATCATACAGTTCCGTTCTACATTATTTCTCAGATCAAGGGGTGCATAACTAGAGCATCTTGTGCTACATATAGATATTCTTCCTATCTTCTCCAGAAGACATAAATATAAGTTGTTATCTGACTATATTGTCTACACTGTATGTACACAGGAAGCTGGATCCCATCTATTCCCACATAAAATACATCTTCAATCTACAAGTGCTACCCCATTCTTCAGGTGCTATTCTAGTCTAATGATATTGTTACTAGGTAGTTTGCACTCAATTCTGTCATTTAGGTTAGATAGAGTGCCTCTCAAAATTATTTTAAGTTGGCTTACCACACTACTGAGATACTTAAGGAAAATGCACACTTTTTGAAAGGATCTAAAAATCCATATCTTAAAGAAAAGTCTTGCTTTTCATTCAGATCTTAAAAAACTTCAGTTTTGTAAGTAAATGATTGGTAAGAGGAAATAAAGTCAACTATTTCAGACCATAATAAAAATATTTACTTGCCTCAAACAGCTTCATTTAATTAGAAATAAGCATTTCCTAGTTTTGTACTTTGTCAGCAACATGAGAAAGGATCCTATTGCTAAGAAAGAATCAAAGGAAGGTTTAATAAATTGTGTATGCCTTACTTAAACTACACGTTTATATTTCTTACCATCTGAAAAACTGTGACAATCTGTAAAAGACCATTTTCCATGTGAATTGTTTCATACTCTTTAGGAAAATCACTGATCATAGGTTCTCTAAAATTCACAATTCGCACATTCCAAATTTGAATCAGATTACACTTGTGGAAAGAGCTATGAAATTAGTGAGATAAAAGCATAAAAATTGTGTTTATTCTATAGTTATAATTGTGGTGCAGTCGCTGTCCTGCGCTCAACTCATTAGTTCCTTGTGCAAACCAGGAACACCCCTTGACAACACTGCCTTGACAACAAAGTATTTGACTAATTGTTACTGGAGAACTCTAGGTGGGTTTCAGCCAGCTTGAGAAATTTCCTGCTAGATCCCATCCCAATCTAGCTAGAATGTAGGCAGGTAAGATGCTTTTAAGTGGTCAGTAGAAACTGCTCCTACAAATGCAGAAATGGTGATGCTGGACATTTCTTCCAGGGAGCAGTAAGAGCAAGTCTCAAGGATGAGGCAGGGGTACAACCTCACTGTCTAGGGTTATTTTCTGGGGTATGAACAGGGTGAGCAGAAACAAAGGCTGTTAAAAACATCCATCAACAGTCTAGACTTGCAGTTATCCACCAGGTACTGTGTCTATCCATGGAGTCCTTTCAGAAGGAGTCCTTGCAGCAGGAGATGGGACCAGGCATAGGGCTCAAAACAAGGATGCAGAATGGATCCAAGGCCTGTTCAAAAGACAAGGCTGGAGATGAGGCTGAGAGCAAACACCTTTACAGCTTTCTTCAGGCAGACTGGGTTCCCAGTGTCTCTGGGGCAGTGGGTGTGAATCTCCAGTAAGGCCAGTCAAGGCAGTTAAGGCCTGTTGACTCCCTTGGAGTTCTTACAATTATTCTGTACATAGCTAAGATAATTAAAATATATTTTGTATGTAGCTTAAGATAAACAGTAGCAGTGGATCACGCTCAGCTGAATAAGAATTCAGTAAAACTACATTTTGGAGAGGGTTTCCTGACTGAGCAAAATATGCTGCTGGAAGAATCGTGCAATGGGGAAGCCTGTCAACTGCTGGACGATCACTGTTTTTCCATGCGAGAATCACCCTTTCCGAAGATGCCAATAAATTAGGTTTCTTCTTTTTTTTAGTCTCTGATATTTCTAGCTATAAACTTCTTGTTATTTAGATAGTAAAGCATAACAAAACTTCTTTCTCAGTGTCTTTCCATGTATTTATAATAATTACAGAAAGATTATAGGAAAAAAACTGTGAATCTTAGAATTTAGTTTAGACATCTATATTTCTGTAATAATATTATCCCATTATAAATTTTTAGCTTTCCTTGTTTTTTTGTTTTGTTTTTGTTTTTTGTTTTTTAATTAATTAAATGTTTTTGAGACATTTTAATACAAGGTAAGTACATATTGTTCAAGGAAACAAGGTTTCTCTATTTTTCTCTAGAGAATTTGCCAATTTGCCTGTAAAACTTGCTTCTTATTTATAGCTTGAACTAAAATTTAGACAACAGCCACTACCTAATTGTGAGATAAAATTATTTTTGTTTAGTATGTAAAATTCAATGTGTAAAGGCATTTAACAGCCTTGAACTAAAACTCTGAAATAAATGCAAGTTTGTTTGAATGTCTCTTCCATTTCTAAATGAGTAAATTGTGCCACAAGTTCTCTATCTGTATTTTTTCATAACACACATGCACTTCTTAAAATTCCACTGATTTTTTTTTTTTTTTTGTCAGTTGACTCAAGTAGGAGAGTACTCAAAAGATGCCTTTTCAATGTTTTATCTTCCAAGAAGACTTGCTTTTAAACAGTCTATGAAGGCACCAAGGGGAAATGAAAGGATATATTAATTCAGAGATGATCAGTAAGTCAGAAATCTCCTCTGGTACATCTTTTGACTATGGAGCTCTTTCTAAATAGCTTGACTGACTATCATATGTTACTGCTTGGATGTATACACTCAGGTAGTCTGTGACTGGCAGTTACAGCATGCTGCAGGGGAGTGTGAAGTGGTTTATACTCTTCAGATCTTTTCCTTGACTTATTTATTCTACAGAGCTGTCTCAAAAATCCAGTTCATATGATTTTGTTAATAATTCAGCACTGTATTGTATCCACAGTATCAAAGTATTTGGAGAGACAGTTTCCCCCAGAAAAGACTACTTTTACATCCAGATATTACTTGATGATTTTTCTGTTCTAGCATTTGAAATGCATGTTGCTTTTGTAAGTAGGCATGTTCTGTACCCAAGATGTTTTCTTCTGTATGGAGCTAAATTTGCTCTTTGTAGATAGATTCTTTCTCTCTTCAGGACAAGCACTGTTGGCCTAGACAGTAAATAAATTGAATTCAAAATTACAACAATTGAATTTAAATTCTTTCAGACAACTGCATTTGAGAAATCCTCATTTCTGTCATAGCCCTTCCTAAGAAATAAGCTCAATGAATTTGCTTCTGTTCTTTACTTCAAGTTAAAATATGACTTTAGGGAAGTAGGAGCATTCTAAATTCAAATTCCGTGCTTGTCAAATCTGGGAATAACCTTTCTGTCTTATATGGTAGGAGAGATAACATGATCAAGAAAGTGATTTTCTCAGGATGAGGTTAATTCTTTGGAAGCTTGCTGTGCTGACCCCTGTAGTTTCCCGAAACACAGGAAACTCAACTATATAATTTGAGGCATTTTTGTAAGAAAATGAAAGGAGTCCTTTAAAATCTAGCAAGTGTATTATTCTACCTAAAATTTTGACCTCAAGCAGCTCTCTTTCATTTCTCTCACTGCCACATCAGTTCTTTCTGTTTCTCCTGGTATTTCCTATGAAAAGATGAATGCTGACAACCAAAGATAAGGGAAGAAGGTTTCTTTTCCATGTACTGCATTTTAAGTTTTGCAATTACTTCTGTTCTAATCAGTTGTTCATTGAGAAAAACAAAAATCCAAAAATGTTGAGTATTTTTTTTGATCTGTTTTTTTCACTAAGAATGTTTTCCCCCAAATAATTTTCTATAGGCATCCCTGAGAAGCTGTGAGATAATCCCTACACATGGAGACACAGTATATGACCATATGTGTATCTGAGACAGCTCTTGGCTGACATTCACAGGATGACCGTAGAGCTGACTTAGCTCTTTCAGAGTACTCTTTCTCTGCTGGAACAACAGCAGCTAGACTATCAGTGTAATCTGCCTACAAACAAAACACCTTCTTATGTCATGTTCAAGTTAGGTTAACAATGCTGTCTAACATGGGAGAGCAGCCTAATGAGGGAATTAATTACATTGCTACCCCAAATCCAATTCATATATGCACAAGGACAAGCATAGTAAAGTCAAATGGACTTCCATAGGCAGGGCATACCTACAACTTCTAAGGACATTTCTACCACTTTCCAAGAACAAATACAAAAGGCAGGAAAGGAGGAAATTATCTGAATGGAGCAACAGCTGTCTAGTGGTACCCAGAAGCTATTAACTGTACTATATAGACTAATATACTTAGGCACAATAACAGAATGTTATTAGTTAAGGGACAACTTTTCTCCACAGTTTTCTGAGACGAAGTAGGAAAACAGTTTGCCTACTGAGATAACAGGAAAAACACAGAAATAAACAAAAACAAAACAAAACAAAACAATGAGTCTACCAGCTGGCAGTTTATCGGTGTTACACTACAAAGCAGAGACAGCTTAGCATGATTGAGTGCCACAGAACAAGTGAATTCAACTGCCCTTTATCCTTCAAATAAGACATGATAGGATGGAATGGAATGGAATGGAATGGAATGGAATGGAGGAGAGGAGAGGAGAGGAGAGGAGAGGAGAGGAGAGGAGAGGAGAGGAGAGGAGAGGAGAGGAGAGGAGAGGAGAGGAGAGGAGAGGAGAGGAGAGGAGAGGAGAGGAGAGGAGAGGAGAGGAGAGGAGAGGAGAGGAGAGGAGAGGAGAGGAGAGGAGAGGAGAGGAGAGGAGAGGAGAGGAGAGGAGAGGAGAGGAGAGGAGAGGAGAGGAGAGAAGAGAAGAGAAGAGAAGAGAAGAGAAGAGAAGAGAAGAGAAGAGAAGAGAAGAGAAGAGAAGAGAAGAGAAGAGAAGAGAAGAGAAGAGAAGAGAAGAGAAGAGAAGAGAAGAGAAGAGAAGAGAAGAGAAGAGAAGAGAAGAGAAGAGAAGAGGAGAGAAGAGGAGAGAAGAGGAGAGAAGAGGAGAGAAGAGAAGAGAAGAGGAGAGAAGAGGAGAGAAGAGGAGAGAAGAGGAGAGAAGAGGAGAGAAGAGGAGAGAAGAGGAGAGAAGAGGAGAGAAGAGGAGAGAAGAGGAGAGAAGAGGAGAGAAGAGGAGAGAAGAGGAGAGAAGAGGAGAGAAGAGGAGAGAAGAGGAGAGAAGAGGAGAGAAGAGGAGAGAAGAGGAGAGAAGAGGAGAGAAGAGGAGAGAAGAGGAGAGAAGAGAAGAGAAGAGAAGAGAAGAGAAGAGAAGAGAAGAGAAGAGAAGAGAAGAGAAGAGAAGAGAAGAGAAGAGAAGAGAAGAGAAGAGAAGAGAAGAGAAGAGAAGAGAAGAGAAGAGAAGAGAAGAGAAGAGAAGAGAAGAGAAGAGAAGAGAAGAGAAGAGAAGAGAAGAGGAGAAGAGAAGAGAAGAGAAGAGAAGAGAAGAGAAGAGAAGAGAAGAGAAGAGAAGAGAAGAGAAGAGAAGAGAAGAGAAGAGAAGAGAAGAGAAGAGAAGAGAAGAGAAGAGAAGAGAAGAGAAGAGAAGAGAAGAGAAGAGAAGAGAAGAGAAGAGAAGAGAAGAGAAGAGGAGAGAAGAGAAGAGAAGAGAAGAGAAGAGAAGAGAAGAGAAGAGAAGAGAAGAGAAGAGAAGAGAAGAGAAGAGAAGAGAAGAGAAGAGAAGAGAAGAGAAGAGAAGAGAAGAGAAGAGAAGAGAAGAGAAGAGAAGAGGAGAGAAGAGGAGAGAAGAGGAGAGAAGAGGAGAGAAGAGGAGAGAAGAGGAGAGAAGAGGAGAGAAGAGGAGAGAAGAGGAGAGAAGAGGAGAGAAGAGGAGAGAAGAGGAGAGAAGAGGAGAGAAGAGGAGAGAAGAGGAGAGAAGAGGAGAGAAGAGGAGAGAAGAGGAGAGAAGAGGAGAGAAGAGGAGAGAAGAGGAGAGAAGAGGAGAGAAGAGGAGAGAAGAGGAGAGAAGAGGAGAGAAGAGGAGAGAAGAGGAGAGAAGAGGAGAGAAGAGGAGAGAAGAGGAGAGAAGAGGAGAGAAGAGGAGAGAAGAGGAGAGAAGAGGAGAGAAGAAGAGGAGAGAAGAGGAGAGAAGAGGAGAGAAGAGGAGAGAAGAGGAGAGAAGAGGAGAGAAGAGGAGAGAAGAGGAGAGAAGAGGAGAGAAGAGAAGTTGGAAGAGACTTTAAAAGATCATATATTCTGTCTGACTGCTTCAGGACTAGCCAAACATTAAAACATGTTAGTGAGGGCATTGTTCAAATGCCTCTTGAACACTGACAAGCTTGTGGCATCAACCACATCTAGGAAACCTGTTTCAGTGTTCAGCCACAAGCAAGGAAAATAAATGTTACCAGTGTCGAGTTTGAACCTCCCTTGGTGCAGCTTTGTACTGTTTGCATGCATCCTGTAACAAGTTAGCAGGGAGAACAGATCAGCACCTCCCCTCTATTGCTCTTGGTCAGGAAGTTGTAGAGAACAGTTAGAAATTCAAGACATTCCTTCTGTAGAAGCTCACTTGGTAGACATTTGGTGTCAAAGAAAACAAGCCACAAGTTTGCATTCTGACCACGAGTGCTGCACATTTAATGGAAAAGGGATTAGGGGCTTTTAGGTTTTGCTTTGTTTTGGATCTCTCTTGGAGCTCAAGACCTCCAGGCTGCAGCCATTATTAATCAAATGATTTTGATTCCGCCAGCAGAGGGCATGAGGAGGCAAAATTTGATTGTAGTGGTACCATTCCCAATTTGTAAGAGAAAGAACAGGATTACTAAAATGCACTTTATGATCACTGAAGTATCAGACCAAGCTGCTGACTGGAAGGAGGGAACTGGAGATGTCCTTCTGAGCAAAGGAAATCCAGGAACATAGCCTCATGCCTTCATTGCATGATTTTCTGCTTTCACAACTCTATGCCCTAGAAGATGACAACAACATCCTGTATGCTTTGCATGGAAACACAACTGTGGGCATATTTTACATCACATAACACCTGTAAATATGTTGATGTGTCATCAGAGTTTATGACCACAGCTTCCAAAGAACTGTCACATCTAAAGCTGTGGATGTAGAACTTTCAAATTTTGTGATAGTTAAGAAAACCATGGACAGGCATTGATTTAAAAATAGAGAAATTATCCATCTTCTCCCCTCAGAAAGGGAGAAAATGGGAAGGTGTCTAGAAGAAAAATGAGATTTAACATTTGTCAGATTATGAAGTTAGGAAAACCAGTTTATGAAAGAAACATTCATGGTATATGAGATCAGATTCATATATACCACATAATAGATTACAGTCACAGAGCTTGTAGATGGATACTTTCCCCGAGAACTTCAGAAAGTGAAACATATAAAGTTCCTACTCACAAAATTCAAAAGAAGCTCACAATAAAAGGAAAGGAAGGAAATAAATTGTTGTTGGAGTAGGGGCATTGCTGGACTCCTTTGCCAAATAATGCTTTTCTGTAGCTGTCATGAGAAGAAATACCATTGTATCGCCCTAGTTTACTTAGGTAAACCTGTGCATTCTTTCTGTACTCTGATATTAAGCGTTAGGAATGAGAGTTTTGTGTTTAGCTACACAAGTGCAAATCCACAAGAATTCATCACTTCTATTAAAATGAAGCATTTCTTTAAAGCAGTGAAGAGTAATTAATTTTCAAAAATTTAAGCTGTAATGAAGTAAAAGAAGTGTTTTCCTATGGTTATTACATCTCACTTTGCTCAAAAACTGCATGGTTGCAGATCAAGTGAGCATATTTTGATCAAATTAAAGGTTCTAGAACCTATTTAGAAAAGCCACTGCACAAAATCTTATAGCTGTGTCCTTCCTATTTTATTGTCCTGGGTACAAGACTTACATATAAACTGCTGCCATGCATACTTTGCATACTACGTGGCAGCTATGATGATTTATATTTACCTACTTATTTACAGATATTTGGCATTTAAATAGCAAACTGTCAGGGTTCAGAATGTGGTCAGGGAGAAAAGCTGCCCATGTAGGCAGTTTGGATCAGAGCCTGGAAACCAGGGGCTGATGGACCCAGGGCTGATGTGTGGTCCTGGACCTGAGCAGAATGGGTGAGCCCTGGGGGATTGTTGAGGGTCATTTAGGGCTGTTGAGGGCCCACACACAAACCGAATTACTGAGAACCCTAAGAGTAACATATGAGTATATAATAAGTAGAAAAGCCGATGTTGTTCTCTCATCACAAGGAAATGAAAGGTTACTTCAGCCACCAAAGAGTAAAGCACACAAAATCAGTAGCTCTCACATCAGATTTAAAAACACTTCCTTATTTCCTCATTTTTCCATAAAACATCTGAATGTTTACATGTACAAGAAGCATCATCATCTTTCTTAGATATTTTTTGAGTGAAATTCACTATCTCTTTGCTATCTTTAAAGCCAGTGCAGAGCTGAATGTACAGTGATAGGATTGAGGCAAGAAATTTGCCTTTCTTGAAAAACATTTTGTACTTTGGTGTGTTAAGGGTACTATTAAAGATAACATTTCAGCTCCACATAGCAATTCATTCTTATGTTCCTATTGAAGTAGCAAGAATGTTGGATATTCAGCATTTCTGAGAACAAAATCACTGTGTCAGTTTCTATATTTAGTTTTAAATTCCATAAGGTAACACTGTTTGCGTTTGAAGATATTGGTCCACTTTTAGAAATTAGATAGGAGCATTCTTATTCTCTACTGATAATCATTCACCTAGCTGAAAATAGCTGCTAGCCTGGAAGTTCAAAATAGCAGTGATCTTGTAAAGGTTTGTGCTTGAGTGAGAATGACCTCTTAAAATAAAGACTGTTTCTATAGTAGAACATTTTTTCTGGTATCCAAAAAGCAAACTCCACAGAACTAGCTAGCCAGCATTCCTTGCATTGTGCTGGGCTTGTTTAGGTTAGAGAAGAGAAGGCTCCGGGGAGACCTCATTGCGGCCTTCCAGTACTTGAAGGGAACATACAAACAGGAAGGGGAATGGCTGTTTTTGAGGGTGGATAGTGATAGGACAAAGGGGAATGGTCTTAAACTGAGATAGGGGAGGTTTAAGTTTGATGTTAGGATGAAGTTTTTCACACAGAGGGTCATGATGCACTGGAACAGGTTGCCCAAGGAGGTTGTTGATGCCCCATCCCTGGATGCATTCAAGGCCAGGCTGGATGTGGCTCTGGGCAGCCTGGTCTGGTGGTTGGCGACCCTGCACATAGCAGGGGGGTTGAAACTAGGTGATCATTGTGGTCCTTTTCAACCCAGGCCATTCTATGATTCTATGATAAGATTCTAAGATATTGGAATGTGTTACATTTAGAAAATAACACTAAGTAAGGCCACAAAACAAGGAGTTATTTGCCTCCTAAATTACTATTTTTTTTCCTATCATCTCTCATACACTATAATTGAACAGTTTGAGTCATGATCGTACTGCAGTTACTTTTCTAATTGTAAGAAACTGATTTACCTTTCAAGACAGGGAAATTGCATTTCCGTAATTATTACACAGTAACACCTTCCTTTAATAAAGCTCTCTTTTGATCTTCTAAGGAAACTGAATTCTATTTTTATGCCTAATTCCTTCATATGTAAATAGATCTGGTTGAATTACTTGCTCATTATACTCTTAGGCAAACATCAATTGTCTTAAAAAAAATAGACTATGTCATTAATCATAGCCATTTGTTGCCCTTTCTATACTCAATCTTGAAATGTGCACTGGGAGTTCATGAATTCATGAAACACATTAAGTGAGAAGCCTTAGAATTATTTCATTATACAAGTTTTTTTTGTTTGTTTGTTTTTTGTTTTTTCTGAGACAGGCTCTGTCCTATTTCTGAGCTACAGCTCTTTACACTGAAGTGGTCAGTGCACAATAAAACTTGGTACATCCCAAACGATGAAGCAGATTTTTTTGACATTTAATCTTACCAATAGTGAAAAATGATATGATATCTACATACAATATTTTTTTGTATTATTACTACAAGAACTACTCTCATCATTGGGAAAACAGAAAGCATTGATAATATCCTCCAGATAGAATAAATCACCTAGAAAACTATCATAGGAAATATAATACTAAAAATGATGAAAAAATAACAATTCCATTCTTGAAATGTTTCATGTCAGAAACTCTGAAATTGTATTATTACAACTTTTTACAAATTTATAAATTTATATAATTTGAATGTCTTATCTTTTTTGAACCAAAAAGTGTCCTAACAAATGCTTACTATAAATATTTACTTCATTTTTCAAAAGCATCATTTCAAAATAATAGCCAACATAGGGTACTTTTCAAAACTTTTCTAGTTTGGAAATGTATTCCATCTCATTCAATGTCCAGCCTTCAAAGAATGCCATAACCCAAAATTAAATAATGAATTTAAAGTCACAGAGGATTAGAACAGGAGAAAATATTAAGATGTGAAGGAAGGATCACAACAAATAGAGAAAATATACAGAAAAATTGTTATAGATGGTTGGAAATTATCTGCAAAAGGGAGAAACAGCATAGTAATCCTGAGTAAATGAACACAGGTTATCCATGGGTAAACTCTAAACCATAGATGTGTCCACCCTTGCTGTATGTTATCAAGGACCCATTTTCTTAATGACCACTTCTCCCTTTTACCTCCTAGCAGAAAGTCTGAGGAAAATTTATATACACCTACAAATAATGTGGTACATCTCATTTATCCATGCTACACTGGCTTTTGAAATGGTTCATAACAAGTTTCTCTAGAACAAAGTGCATCTGCTCTTTGAGGCAAGAATCAACCTCATTTTGGGGCAAATAAGCAGTCTGTATTTGCAGGTAGAATTAACATCAGAATTGTAGATTGGAGGATATCTCTGTTAGACTATCAGTTTTGGACTGAGAATATTGGAGATGCACATGTTGCCAATCCTTGAGTTAAACTGAATAGTTCATATTTAAGGAACTATTGTTTGAGTTCTATGAAAATTTAAATATATATAAATTTATATTCAAATACGAACACATATAAAATATATAAATCTACATAAATATACAAGGGCTGCTCCAAAACTAATACCTCCTATTTCATTATGTTGGCCCACATCAGAGGCCAACAAGTGATGTTGGATGTATGGCAGTAGAAGTTGAATCTTCTCACCAATACTCTGTTGAATTTGTTGCCATACTGTCTGTGCACCCTACATACATAAAAAAAAAAAAAAAAAAAAAAAAAAGGGATAAAAAGGGATAGCTTCATTTTCACTCAGTGAAGTGGAAAGCAGACATTACAATGTCTAATTTTTTTTCTTTCACTTTCTTTATTTCCGTAGTCCACTTACTATTAAGCAACTTTTCAAAAAAGTGAAAAAATACAGAGGCATTTATTAGCTTGTAAGAGCTTATTCATTTAATTTTCTGAAATTGTTGTTTTGACGGTATTTTAAAGAGAATACAATGGAAAAATTACTTCCAGTGAAAATGAGAGACCATCTCTCTTTCTTCTAAGATCTTCCACTCAGGAAGATAAACACCATCACTCTTAACATCCTTCAACATCCTTCTTTCTCTCAGATTTTATTGCTTAGCATGATGCCACGTGATATGGGATGTCCATCTGGTCATTTTGGGTCATCTGCCCTGTCTGTTTCCTCTTACAGCTTCTTGTGCACCCCTAGTATATTTGCTGGCAGGGCAGTGTGAAAAAAAACAGAAACAAACTTTGTTCTGTGTAAGTACTGTTCAGCAACAACGGAAACACTGGTGTGTTTTCAAAACTGGTTTTCAACACAAAACCAGAATATGGCAATATGAAAGCTACTATTAAGAAAATCAGCTCTACCCTAGCCAAAATCAGTTCAACGTAACAATATTGACTGCGGCTAAGGAGCATGATCAACCAGAGGAATGCCAAGCATATTCCTAAAATAATAGACGAGACTTTAAAGACCACCCCGTCAAATAATTATTTAATCGCCAGAAGTTTGCTCTTCTGGAATTCAGGTTTCTGACTGTGCTCTTTGCCAGGCCTATGTTCCTCACGATCACACACTCAACCAGGGCACACACTCACCACAGCCCATACTGCCTCCGAACAACCTCTTCTATGATCTCCTCTGCACTGGTGAGCACCAGGTCTAGTAACACTTTACTTCTGGTCATTTTGTCCAGTATCTGGACCAAAAAGTTATCTTCAACAGATTCCAGGAGTCTCCTGGATTGTTTGTAGCCAGTTGCATTAATTGCAGACACATGGGTAGCTGAAATGCCCTATCAGGATATGAGCGTGTGAGTGCAATGCTTGTTGTACCTGAAGCAAGAGGGCCTCATCAACAGGCTCCCCTTGATCAGGCAGCCTATAGTAGACCCTGATCACCAGGTGTCCTTTATTGAACTAATTTTGACCCTTTTGAAAGGGAACTCCTTTCAATCTATCCACTTCTTAACAAAGAGGGCAACTCCCCTGCCTCTCCTGCCTTGCTTATCATTCCAAAAAGCTTGTAGCCCCCAGTTATAATTGTATGATTCATCCCACCATTCTTCTGTGATAGTAATTAGGTCACAGTATTTTCCATATAGTCTTATTTATTCAAAATATGAAAGAAAAGTATACTTAGGTAATATTTTTCTTAAAAAAAAAAAAAAATCAACTAACCAAAAACACAAAATGCAACCAACTTTAAAACAAAGAATAACACCAAACTGGTAATTAATTTAACTGCTTGCACCAAATAAACAAATAAATAAATTGCTAGCATCTTTAAGCATAAAATTTAGCTCCAGATTCAGACATCTAAATAACAACGTAGCTTGTTATTTAAACTTCAGCCTGAGCTGCCGTCATAGTCAATGAAGATATAGTCAGTACTCAATGCAGTCTAGGGACTCAACTATTCCCAAAATAGACAACTGCTTTAAGATAGCTGTATGGCTCTTTATCTCCACTGACTATATTGACTAGATTGCTGTTGACTATAGTGAGAGCCTAGATTCCAAGCTCATGTATAATCATATGTGCTGCAGAATTTAGCAGAATGATGAAGTTGCCCAACCATATGTTCTTGAATGGGATACTATCCTGCACAGATACTTCTAGAGTAATTGTTGGCACACACAGCATAGTATGCAATGGAATACTGCACTAGAACTTAATTTTAAAAAAAGTCTGCCATTCTGATTTAGGAGATAAATCCTACCCCAAATCAGAGTGTGTTTCTCATAGTTGCTAGCAAACTTTAAGTATCTTGCTAATGAGGAGAAGGATATCAACATATAGAAAGACCCAAGAGCTGATGTGGCTGGGTAAATGGCCTGAGATCTGGGTCTAGGTAATTTACAGGCTTAAAGCAATGTGGTTATACAAGTGATCCAGAAATTTCATTTGTAATGAAGAGCAAGAGTGTGTGCATACTTCACCAGTTCTGATTACTCTGGAGGGATCAAACTGAGCTTTTCTTTAGTATATGCTGCTGGCTTGACCTGCAGACAGAAACTGCAGAAGCTGTATCCCTCATAAAACAAGAGGAACCAAGTGCCGAGAGTACAGGTGGAGTCATCTGTAAGCAGGTTGGGAGGGAGCATTGCCCTGAATCTTGAAGTCCACTGGTGTTAGCTACATCTTAAAATGCAGCACAGATGAATGCATGATACATACTTTGAATGACTAGTAAATGCATTAAAATGCATCCTTAGGTGAAAACAAAATGAATCTGAGTAAAAGAATTATATATGGCCATTTTATTTTTAATTAATTTTAACTTACTGATCATTCAAAACAATCATATTCTTACTATTTATCACAGTGTAGGTTATGTTGTTTAAGATTCAACGAAAATATTTAATTAATATGTTTTCTTTGCTCCTTAACCTTATATTTGTCTTTTTTAATATCCTAGTCGTCCTTCCTAATCCTCATTGTCAATGTTCATATTTTTGCCTATAGCTCATTTTGTTCCATAGTGTACTACTGCTATCTGTGAATCACTGCCAAATTCAGTATGCTAGAAATATGGGCATCTGTAGTCACAACAGGATACAGCAGTAATGGCATCACATTGACATTACCTCCTTTAGTAGTATGGTTCACCAGTGTATCCATAATCTGCAACAACAGAGACAACTCTGCAATCTAAACTTTCATTCTGAAATTAGTTTTAGCTCCAAAATCATATCCATAATTGAATATTTCCAATTCTTGTTCCTATACTTAAAAATTGACCTTTTCCGAGATGTTTTGTATTGTTTCTGTTTTTCCTCTCTCACTCTCTCTTTGTTTTGCACTTAATTTAGGAACATAGGAACAATCAGTACATACATTACTATTAGTACATAGGAACTATCAGTGTTACAAAAATTGCAGTATCATCAACATACTGGAAGATAAAGTATCAGTGCAAACAAGTGAAAATTAGTTTGGAAGAGGTGGTGTTACTGCTCAAGAATATAATGCTTTCATCAGAATGTGCTCTTTTATATTTGATATCGACCAAGAAACTTAAGTAGGTCAGCTTCTGTTAATACAAGATTTTTCTCCTAATTCCATTATCTGTACTAACATCTTAAAGTAGTTATAAAATAAGTCTTTACTGTGCTTCCATGTGCATTTTTTGTTTTCATCTCAGTTATGAAAAACATAAAGCTGTATCTCTGGTGAGCTCGGGAAGAAGCAATTACAAGTTCTTTTTCAGCTGTCTGGTTTTCTAACAGCAGTAGAGAGCTACATATTTCAAAGAACAAAATTTGGATACAGAACAAGACTTAGTTAATAAGAGACATCTCATTACTTTGTTAGATCCTACCTTCTTAGCCTTTGCTAATCCTAGGAAACTATTAAATTGACTATCAAGAATTACTTCAGAAACACAAACTTCTCAAAAGTAAACACTGAATGACATTTGTATATTTTTTACTATCTTCATTTCTTAATATTGCTAGAATTAAGCTATTCAGATCATCAAATCAGAATTAAGCAAGTGTATAATAACAAGTTCCAGCTAGCAATGAATTATTTAATTATTCAATAGAATTAGCATATTTAGCAGTATAATCTATACTCTTTCCCTCTTTAAAATATTTTGCTGTTTTAAGTGCTAATTCAGTTTTGAATTCCTGGGTAGCAACATTTTTCTTTGGTCATTCCTTGATGCACAGTATCTAGTCAGAATTTCAACTTCAGTTTAACTTTGTTGCTCTGTTTTCTCCTGCTATGTGCAAGTGTGCAAAAAAAAAAAAAAAAAAAAAAAAAGTAAAAATAGTGAGAAACAGCCCTATGAACACCAAGGTTTGAGAATAAGGAGGGGAAAGGGGAAAGAGTGGCTCCAGGCATCAGAGCGGAGATTCTGCTGCAGGCCAGGAAAGAGACCATAGTGGAGAAGATGTTTCTATTACCTATGGAAGGACTATACACTGAAGCAGATGAATATTATCTGAACTTCAGCCTGTGGAGAGCCCATGCTGGATGAGATTATTTTCCTAAAGGACAGCACTCAATGGGAACAGAGGAAAGTGTGAGAATAAGGGTCTGACCCTTCTAATGTAGAAGACTACATCAAGGGCAAAATCATTTCCCACCAGCCTGGCTGTTGTCTAAGTTGATGAGACTAACTCTGTGAATAGGTGAAAAGCAGTTATAATATTGAAAGGCATTCAAGTATAAAAAAGAAAATAATTTTTATGCATGTTTCATCAAGAATAAAAATGAAGAAGGCATTATTTGAGATATATATTGAAAATCAAAGGAAAATGAACATTATATTGACTTGGAGAGAAAGGGAAAACTTTACTGATATTCATTAATACTAGGGTTTAAACTTACAATTAGCTAAACTGTTGTTTGACCTTTAATCCCACTGCTTATATTCATTGTCTAAAAACATTTTTGGAAAAGTGACTCGTTAATTTTTAAAATGATATATGAAGCATCTTCCTTTTCTATTAATTTTTGTAGTTACAGTTGGAACCCAAATAAGCTGTAAAAATATAATAATACAGTAAAGCACACAGAAGCAATTTTATTGTTATGATACCATATTTGCTTTCAGTGATAAATAATTCCTTTGAGTGTCAAGTATCAGCAGACTCTTCAAAGGCATTTTCTCTGCCAAATCAAAACTGTAGCCCTGCTCCCTGCTGCAGGAGAGACAACACTTGATCTCAAAGAGGTCAATGTCTGCATTTCCTTTGAGTTCAGAAAGGCATGAATGAAACTCCATTTTTGTATGATTTACAAAACCAGGAGGTCAGAATCAAAACCAGTTATTCTTAAGTTAGAATCACAGAGAGTATTTCTTTGTTTCTTAACACTTTCAACACAAATCATGTAAATGAAAAAAAAAATTATTTGATAGTGGCGACATATGTATTTAATTAAAGAGAAAGCTGAATTAAAACTGAAATGCCAGTTCAGTGGGTGAAATTGAGTTCTTTTTAGCAGAGGAAAATACATTCACAATGAGAATACAGGAACATCTAAGAATTAATTTACAAATGCTCAGAATGAGAAGTTTCTTGCTCACATGTCATTTCAAAGGCTTTTGCGTAGCTTTTAAGTCTGCAAAATATCCAAGGGCACTGCATAGAGCTGTTCATCCCAAGTGTTTGGCAGGACTATAGAATATCCATGCTGGTAAATATGATTTCTGCTGTAGCTCATGAAAAAATTCTCATATTGCTAAGACCCCATATCAGCCATTGTGATTCTATACAATCTTAGATTCTGTGCCTTGCCGTATCCTAAATATATGCACACCTGATCAAATGTCTCTGGAAACAAAAATGTAGAAGGCTAGCTGGCACTGGAGTCTGTCACCTGCATAGAATAAGGCCTTGCACAGTTGACTTTGAGAGGAAGAAACTTGAGAGTGCTCCTGGACCCAGTGTTTACATACCTGAATTGTAAAATAGTGTTGCTCCAGCAGCTGCATGAATAAAATACCAATTTTATTGCCTATGCACATGGTGCAATTTCAAAGGGCTTGATAAGACAGTCAAATAAAAAAAAAATCAAACTTTCCAGACTTTTGTCACCAAGCAGTATTGTTTTCACAGTCAAGATTTTACATGCTACCTCCTGCTGCTAACGCTCACTGGAAGGAATGCACTGTTGCAGCAGTAAGCTTTACTTCATTATCATATATGCCAAGGTATTGTTGTAGAAAAAAGGCTGTTTGCATTTATTTTAATGACTTGCAGTATGACACTTGTTAGGTAGTGAGCAGAAATTTCTAAAGTTGCCTGGAAGTCAGCTTTCATGTAGGTTGTATTAAGTTTTCATGCCTACCCTACTTACATATTTGCTTGTTTAAAAGAATGAAATTTAGAAACATTATTTTGGTTTTTGTATTTTAAATTCAGTGTTCTCCTGAGATTAAAAAAAAAAAAAAATTGCAAGTACTCACAGCTTGAGTTTTGCAAAAATATGCATTTCATACTAATACTTCCTAATAAAATACACTCCCTATAATATTTGTAGATATATTTCTGCAGAATTAATTACAAAGACTCTTCACTGCTAATTTGCAGAGTAATAAACAGAATAAGGAAAGTTTTGTTGCTAAATAGAATGAGTTGTAGTTGTGGACCAATACTGGTCTGGGAAAAGTGTTTTAAGATATAAACAAGATTTCACCACACTGAAGCAGGTGAGGGCTGCAGGTTTTAAGAGTCTAACAAAAGTTCCCATATGAGAAAATGATCAAGGAAGAGTAGAATACAATTATGGCTTTTTCCAGGCCTCATGATCTGGGGACTGTCTTTTCTACACATTTATAATGCGCTGTCATAATTTGGGGCTTTTGTGTGTCCTCTAAGCAGTGAACTCCTATGTGGAAATATGACTGACATTTGGTAAAAGCAATTGGGATCCTTTACCTAGGTTCATGATGAATGCGTCACAAAAAAAAAAAAAAACAAACAAATAAACAAACAAAAAAAAACAGTATAAAGCACTAGTTTTATTAGTGTCCGTATAGTAGAGATGGTGAAGATATAAGTTATGTAGACAGGTGACAGTGGCCAACAGCTTTGTATCGGGAGAGACTGAATCAGCAAAGCTACTGATACTGGCTACTAATTTCCTACCATCTTTTTCATTGCTCCCTCCTCCTACTGGTGCTGTGGTCATGGGGTAACAAAGAACACCAAGAACATAAAACAGGGAGCTAAACACCTATTACCTGAGAGTTATAAGAAAAATAAAACCTTATTTGTGATACTGCATGGAATAAACAGTTTCTCATGAAAAGACATTAGGTCCTGATGGCACTAACCTAGGCCCACCCTTGGGCCTACAGCCCAGCCTGGCTTCAGCCTGTGCCAGGGCACCTGCCCTGGTGGCCCTAGCTTCCCTGCTCTTCAGGAGGCAGTGGGATGGGCTGTCACTAAAGTTGTTTTTCTCTAAGGGAATTTGTGTTTTCCTATAAATCAAATTACTCAGTTCTTTTACACAAGCTGGGCTGTTGTACTTTTTCCTCCACTTATAGAAACACTTTCCTCCTTTCACCTCATATAAAGTATTTAGATCCAATTGTTCTTCTGGGTGATAAATATTTTTATCTATTACAGCAAGCATACAGCATACTGTGATCTCTTCAGTCACCTCACAAATTCATAGGAACAGCAATTCCAAACCATCACAAACATCAAGGAAATGCTGCTACATTTCAGATCTTAACACTGAAATTTGAAAGATGAAAAACAAAGCTAAAGGGGCAAATGACAATAAAAACCAAAATGCACCCTGGTGTGGAAATAAGAAAAGCATTGTTCAATTGTTCAGTAGAAGTGATTGATATTGGAAATAGATTTGCTGTGGTGGATATTAGAAACAGAAGCATTAAGAATCCTTGTTTTTCGCTCTGGGCTTTATTTTTTTCTGTGACTTTTTAGAATCCCTCCTTCTAAACATTCGTGAAGAGAATACATAAAATGAGGTTACTAAAGCCAACAAATTTACCAAGATCTTATAGATGCATATATTTTATACTCTTCTCTAGGAATGTTTTATGATCTGACATTTCTGATAGCCACTCTGCATAGACAAAAATTTCATTTAATTTCTATTACCAGTAATAATCAACTATCAAACACAGATTGTAAAGTTCCTTTAATTAACTTCTTTGTTTGTGTTTTAAAGCTGCTTACATTTTAACATTCAAAAAAAAAAAAAAGTTACTATTAAGTTGAACTTTGCTTTTTTTGAAGAATTCATAATATCTAGCATTACATTTTTTATGCTTTTTATTGCTTAAGCATAAGTTCTCAATCTTTTCATCTACAAGAATTTATATCAGTTTAATTTATGTTCTTTTGCTTTGTTTTGTATTTCCCAGCTATCATTTTTCTCATTGATTTTCCTTTCTGCCTGCTTTATTCTTTCTAGTTTGGCCTGATACAGAACCCAGTGCATCGAAAATGTTTTCCTAATTTATTTATTTTACTTTAGTTTGCCACCCTTTTTCCTTCACCCTCTTCAGTCTTTCTTTCCTGATCTGATTTTCTGAATTTCTCCATCTTCTCTTATTTTCTCAAGTTCTCCAACATTTGTCTCCTTTAGCAAATGATCTTCATCTTTTCCAACATCCCTGTGATCTTCATATTTCTTTCCTACCTAATTTCATTACTTTGTACACAATCTTCAAAACATGTCTTCACCACATCTTCCTTCTTCAAAGATACTCAAAACTGTCTGTTCTATCTTCTGAGCATGCTGTCTTTTTCCCTTTTCTTGCCTTTCTTCTTTGATAAGTCATTCAGCTTCATGTGCACATGTAAAATTCTGCCATTGATAAAAGTAAATGAGACAAGACATGTCTAGGATTTTTGTGTAGAGTCCCTTCAATTTGAAGGTTTCTGGTTCCACCACTGAGTTATGTGGCACTGGGTAGTTCACCAGCTCTCTGCCTCTGATAATTTTCTTTTTCTCACTGATAAGAATAACAAATCATTTCTCTTTCACAAGTATTCTGTGGGAATATATATATGAAATTATAATAGTCTGACATCATAATAATGGGGTTATGTAGGAGTCATATACTGATAAGAAGTTTGAGTTGTTGTACACACACATGTGCTTTGAGAAAAGAAACTGGAGGTATGTTTACTATTTAGCATACTCACAAAGCATAGTATTGGAAAAAGATCTTTTGTTGGATTTTAGCAAGTATAATTGAGTGAGACCCATTCTTCAGATTACCCAGGGTAATAATAATGCTAAATATTTATTTTCAACTTTGAAAGAAGCACTATCTTTAATAATTTCAAACATTCTAGGATACAATGGTGACTCTACAAAAGGACTTTGTGTACAACTCTGAATTCCAAAGGAAGAGCAGATTTAAATTGCTCATAGTTTGAGGTACAAAAGTAGCTTTACTTTTGTGTTCAAATTTCTAGATAAATAAATTAAAATATACCTTTATATTATCATTGGTTTTGTTCAGTATTCTTTCAAAAATAGCTAGGAAGGAAATGTTTTGAAAATTTATAAGTTTTATTCTGAAACTGTGAAAAATGTCAATCTAATTTTGGGAAACATACTTTTATAACGGTAGTTTCTAGTTTTATGTATTTAAGGCATTTTTTTTTCTCTTCTCCAATGTAGTTCTGTTGTTTTCCTTTTAATCTGATGAAGTGAAGGTGTAGGAAAAAAGAAAGCAGTAATTCAAAACTATTTCTCAGTCATTATGATTTTATACTTCAATACTATCCATAAATGTTGTAAGATTTAGTTTATGTTTTTTGTGGTTTTTTGTTTTTTGTTTTTTTTTCTGAAAATCTGGAAAAAAAAACTGGAAATTTATCTGGGAGTAACTTTCCCTGTAAGAAAACATTTTATTTTCTCTTCATAGATGTTGATACAGTAGATCTAATCTTTAGCAAAGAGGTATTTTTAGCCACCTAGGAGAAAGAACCACAGTTAAACCATCAAGACCCATTCAATCTTTAGGTTGTTAAATCCTGGGGAGGCACATTATAGCATACACTGTCTGTGTTTTCTTGTCTTAGTTTCAGCTGGGACCATATTGTTTTCTTCAGACTGTCTGGCATGATGGCATGTTTTGGTTCTAGGAGAAAAATAACGTTGATAACACACCGATGTTTATAGTTGCTGCTGATCAGTTTTGTTCAGAGACAAGGCCATTCTCAGAGAAGGGGCCAAGGCACTTGGAGGGAACAGAATTAGGACAGCTGACTTAAACAGACCGAAGGGATAAAGAAGGAGTTTTGAAAGGGATATGAGTTCATCTTGCTCTCTTCTGCTGTTCAAGGGCTAGTTGGGCATCAGTTGGGAGGTGGTGAGCATATATGAGTATATAGTCATTATTATTATCCTTTTTCTTTTCTGTATCTTAGTAAATAGTTTTCAAGGTCTACTTTTGTTGTTAATTTTTTTTTTCTCAATTCTTTCCTCCATCCCAGAGGAAAGAGGATGGGAATGAGTGATCAACTGTGTGGTGCTCAGCCACCTGCTGTGCTAAACCACAACATTTCTGTATATGCAGATAGAAAAATTGTATTGTTAGCCTTGTCATGTACATTCAGGAAGTCAATTCATTACAGTAAATTGAGAAACAATACTAAGGCATTGATTTCCTGAATATTTAAAATTTATATGTATTTTAGCTGTCCACTTGAGTAGAAGTTGGTCAAGAAAACAGCTCTGAATTAAACAACCTTTCTTATGAAACCCTAATTTGAATAAATGTACCTATGAGCCTCCAGTATGTTAGTATTCAACTTGTTAAGGAAAAAATGTTTTTATAGATGATCACCACAAAATAATTCTCTGGCTTCTGAGGCACACAGAGTAAATCATACAAATATGCTAGCATGTCAAATCAAAGTGAATTCCTTCAGGCAAAAGCTCTTTGTTCTGAAAGCTAAAGGAAGATCAAAAAATGAATTGTGAGATGTAGGTCACAATACTATTCCATTCATTTTGTTACTAAAAGGCTGTTAGTTAAGTATGCAATTGTAGTAACTGTACACAATGGTATCTGTAGCTATACCATTCTGAAGCAAATGCTGTATGACTTCTTTATATAACCTGTTTTATAGAGTTTTATACAGTTTCATTGTTTCAATATGAAACAAATCTTTAGATATAACACAATTTGAAACTGTACACAAACTGAATTCTTTCTCTGTTTTTCCTAGAGGGGAGAAAAAAAGTAAGTAGTACCAAGGAATTTTAAGCTTCAGCAGTTTGTTCATAACTTGAGCAAAAAGCTCCAGGAAATAATATATTATTAATATTTTAATATATTTATGCCAGATGATTTTCAAAATATGATCTCAATGGGGAGATTTCAGTTTTTCTGTGGATTCTTTTCTTCTCAACCAGAAGAAGTAACTGCACATTATTCTCTCCTCTTCTTCCTTAAGCTACAGACTGCATTGTTTGAATGGCTATGTATTAGTGGATGAAGGAAATACATCCTTTTCTTCCTCAATAGAGCTACATCCAAGGTAACGTAATCACATATATATTTAATATATGGCTTGTTTAAGTCCATTTGGAAGATGATAATGAATAATTAAAGAAGTAATTATTTCAACTGCACAGAAGTATTCACTCAAGTGCCATGATTTCTCACTGACAGTCTCACATTTACATTTTTTTATTTGGAGTGAACATGAAAAAAGGTAACACTGCTCTGTGAAGGTGTCATATTGTGAATGTTTCTAACAGGTAATTTCCCCATCAGAGTCTGGGAAGTGAACTGATCTTCATATTCTTATGGGGATATAACTTGACTTGCAAAAAAGATGGAAATGATCCTTTGCAACTAGTCAGTGTGGAAAAACCACTGGAAACCAAATAGTAAAAATGACATGAATATTGTAGTAATTCTAAGCTTCATAGAAAATAAGAAGACAGCTGGAAATACCTTATACTGGCTTCCAGTGTAAGCAAAAGGTGAAAAAGCTATTAAGAAATGTTGCCTACATCATAAGTACAAACCATATCAAATGGATAATCTGTATTCTGCTGACATAGAAACTGTAGATTCTTATACTGAGGAAGTTTTATGACAAGTTGGAAAGAAGGACATTGTTCTTTAGTTTTATTTTTACTTCTTCTAAGTTTAGCTTCTGGAAAATATAGCTTGTTACTGGGTTTAGATATGATAGTTTCTGAAAGTTTTGTCCTCCTTAAATTATCCTATGTTGACAAGATATAGCCAATCAGATTTGAGAGTGAAAAAACGGCTTGCAGCAATTTATCTAAATCCTTTTAAAGTATATTTCTAACAAAATCTGAAACTGTGTCATTTTTGTACTGCAAAGCTTGTTTATAGTTTTCTTTAATTGTTTAATGTGAGCCTATTGATTTATCCTATTGCTTAATAGGATTCACTGGAAGCTGGAATACAGTCATGTAGGAGCAGTATTTCTGAACAATGTATTTACATCTGTAATGCTAGAAAACCAAGATGTTGCCAGGTTGAAACAGGCAACCATATCTTATATATTAGGAAATCCTGAAACACAATCTTTTAGAAAAAAATGTGGCAGTGGGGAGAATTGATGACAACTAGAATTATAAGTAAATATAGTCATGTACTATTATTTAAACAACAGAATTATTTAACACAGAAATTACCCTTAACCATTTACCTGAAGAGCTAAAATTTTCAGACCGTCACCTTCCTCATTGCATTTATAATGCAGTATACTGGTGAGGTCCCAAAGACTTTTGCTGTCCAACAGTTGTTCATCACGTAAATGTTAATCCAAATCTAATCCACATCTTAAATGGTATGCTGGCAGACCAGTTCCTCTACCCAAAATGTCAAGGGCTCTCTCCCAGGACTACACTACTTCAAATCTCCAGGCCAGTGTTTCTGAAATCAGAGTACACGAAGAAGAGGGAAACAGTGTAGGCTAAGGATTTGCTTGGGGCTGAATACTGTCAGGATGTGTCCAACTGGGAAAACTGGGAAGTGCTCAGGAATCCAAGAGGACAAACATAACCAAGGAGTTATTTGAGGTATTATAGCTATCCCCAAAGAGTAGATCTTGCAGCGAATTACCGTTTTTTGTAGAGACTACATAAGTTTCTCAATATAACTGCTATGCACATTTCTTATAGGTCAGAGCAGCTACTAAATACAATGGTACCTTACAGAAGCTGCTTAACGTTCAAGACCAGCTGGCATATTTCTTTCCAATGAAAAAGGGAGATTAAGAGTTTGATGGATTCCTATGAAGCTGCTGGAAAATATAGCTGAATTATTTTATAACAGCGTCTGGGTTCTCTAGAATTTTCTTTATGGAGGAATTCATAACCTTGACCTTTTACAGTTCCTTCAGACTGACGTTCAGTTCAGCTCAGCTGTGACTGGTTTTTGTATGTTTTCCACAAGAGATTCCTAACATTTATCAAGTTATTTAAGATTGTCATCTGTAGCTATCCTAAGGTTGATTTGGTATGAGCATGAGTACATAATGGTGTTGATTCTGTAGTGCTGAAAAAATATTATTCCAAGTGAAAAAAAATTAAAGGAGAAAATTGACAGCAACCATGAATTTCCATCTTGGTTACCAAATGGGTGTATCATTTCTATAGGCATGTTATGATTTGAGTAGGTCTAAAATAACTAAGATAAATCTCAGGTAGGAAATGGATTTAGCTTTGTTTTCATTGATTGCTTCTTAGGAGCTAAAAAATAGTTGTAAGCATAGTGATTATTTATTTAAATATCCATTAAGTAGCAGTTACATTTCACTTGCCACTCCTAGATGAAGCTTAGAAAAGGTTTGCTTACTTTAAGTAATTATGACCATATTACAGTAGCAAGAAGTGGAGGTTTTCTCTGTATTGTAAGGTAATATTCAATGACAAATTAATTATCTGGTTTGTATAATGCAGAAATGCTCTCAAAGTCTCATTCAGACATACATTTTGCCATAAGAAATTTTACTGCTCTGTATTACATAGACAAAAAGCATTGTCTTTGATGAAGAGCAATTGAAGTAGACCTTCTTGTTCTTCTGACAGCATATGGAAAGTTTAAACAATAATCTACTGACTAGATAGAATCATAGAATTCTATGATAATCTACTGACTACAATAATTACATGCTTGAGAAATGGTCTTCACATTGCTCTCATGTCTACAGTGCAGAGGTGGATAGAAATCTTAGAAGAAGGTAACTTACTGCATATTTAGGAAGTCATACATATATGTATATAAACATGTATGTACAACAGATATAACCTATGGTATTTATTGACAGTTTGAATCCTTAAAGTAGATGATAACATGGCACCTCACATGATCTTGGTTTGAGGGCCAGTAAACAAATGTTTTAATAGACAGCAATTTTTCTACTTACTCTTTTTCAGTGTGTTCTGTTCTTCTTTTCTTTAGAAATGTCACTCTTGTGATGTATGTGTTTCCCTACATATACAAATGTATTTCCATCTTTCCCACTAAGCAGTCACTGCTGAATTTCAGACATTACCATCTTTTTTTTTCCAATCTGTGTTAACCTTTCCCTAACTAGTCATTATCTCCGCTCAGTTAAGCTGCCCTCTGTTTTTAAAATTCCTAGATTAGTTATTCACCAAGATTAATTATCATTAAATCAAGACATGACTATACAAAATGAATTTCATTTGCCATTTGCTCAGATTCTTCTTTCTCCTCTGTTAGCTATGTGATAGATGTAACACTAATTATGCACATGTTCTATAATGAACTTTTAAAGCAGCTATTCTTGTTTAGAAAATCAAACATTTATATACCAACATCATATGAAACAGAAGAAATATATCTTACTTACAGCTCTATCCTTATGAAAATTTATTTAGTAGTTCAACTCAGTGGGGCAAACGTTAAAAAATTAAACCAAATGAAACAGCATGATATAACATAACATGACATGACCACCAATACAAATGGACATCTGAAGGAGGAATTAATTGTAGTACATTTGAGGACAAGCAGCAGTTATGCAGGTCTCGATCCAGTTTTATCCATCTAATATGAACGGCAGCCTGATGTGTGGACATCATTCATAAGAGAATAGAATAATGCTTTCATGATGGTTTAGATACTGCATTCTGTTATTCCAAAACTGAACCAAGTAGTAGCAATCAGTCTGAGTTTACAATTTCTGAGTAGTGTGGGGTTGTAATACAAAGTTATTATCAGGCTGTTGTGAGAATGTTCTAATTAGTTATACCTGGGTTCTTATCTACGTACAGCAAGAGAGCTGTTTATCTTTTATTCCCTCTGGAGGAATGTCTGACACAAGTCAATAATTTGAAAAAGGAAAAAGATACTTACAGTTTGTAAATATTTTATTCCTATTTTCAGGCAAAAAATGGGTAAAAAAAAATGTTAAAGCAAGGACTGATTTAAAGAAAATTGTTAATTTATGGTGCATATTGGTTTTTTTTAGGACAATTTTAAACCAGTCATGTGCTGTGATGCAGAATCTGCATTAGTAATAAAAAATCTCTTACTGCTGAAAAAAAATTATAAGAGACCTGAAACAACATTAGGCCATATTACTGTCCATGTTTCTTAAAATCTATTCTGGTAAGTAGACCACAGTGCAATGGTATGATTTCCTAGCTTAATAATAGTGTTTCTGACAGATCCATACCATAATATGTAATACAAATTTATGTCTAAAGAATCAGTCATTAGAAAGAGTGGTGTTGCTACAGCATGGACATGTGCAGTTACAGTTCAGAGAGAAGACAAGCATCATGTTCAAGGTTCTGTGAACTTTCTAGAGAACTTGTTTTAGTATCGAAGACTTAATAAACCATGACCTCGAGCAGAGTGGCAGGCAATTTGTAAAAGCTTTACAGCATGACGGCTTGCTCAGCAGTATTTTGCAAAGATCTGCCCATGTAGGTCACACTGTGCTTGAAAGCTGCAGTAACTTAAGCAATAAGATGCTTATACTGCCATCTAAATAACAGAAACACCATTTAGCATGCTGCCATTGTTTGCCACCTAAAATTCTCAAGGTATTCCAACATATAATCCACACCTCATATGAATTCTGCAGTTTCACAAAGAAATACTAATTTAGTGCTCAAAGATTTACTCTTTAGTGTAATGGATAAGCACTTATCCAAAGGCACACTGGTTAGATCTGAGCTAGATTTCCAAGGCTAAATTTACAAAACCGAAAGGAAGAATCAGTAATTTGCTATAAGTTATATCTGTTATCTTTTAAAAAGTGCAGTAATGCTTGATTAGCCATTGAGAAGGTGTTGAGACTTGCAAAAGACTTCCTTCCATTGTCATTAAATGTTGGTTTCAGGTACTGTAATCTGCAACTGGAGAAATTTATGAAATTCTCCAATAAAACATTTACTAGGATCTTGTTTCCTAGAAATCCTAGAAAGCCACAAGGTGCTGTACTCTATCAAACCACCCTTAAAATATATAATTCATCAATTATCAATTATTAGTTTGCACTGCACTAGCCTTCAGAATTTTAAGCAGCTCTCCTCTTCATGTTGCATGCTTTCTGTTGGAGAACTGCTAAAACTGCTAAAAAGATTTTTAAGAATTCAAGATAACACTAAACCTGTTCTGTATCCACTTTCTTAAAAATTGTAGATTTTGAATCCTCTGTTCGCGAGTTCTAAATACTGAATATGTTTTTGCTGAACAGTGATAGTACTTTTGTTGCACAGAATACGAATGATTAACAAAATTATATTGTGAAAAAAAACAGTCATTTGAGCTATCATATTATTGATGTAAACAACCACTTAAGTTCAGTGTTCATGTAAATCCATATTTGCTACTTTGTTGTATGACCAACACCGTTCTTAGCCTAACCAGTTGCTTTCTAGGACAGATTATAGTTTCCATTTATATAAGGAACTCTTTCTTTCAAAACTGTACAACTCTACTAGAATTTTTAATAATGAGGAAGCTTCTCGTTTTTTAGGAATAAACTTTATAGCAGTTCTTGCTTGCTTTGGGATGGTGTTACTGCTCTTTTTGTTCTCTTTAAATTAACATCCTTGTAAGTTCTTTTGTCCATAAAGCCATGATGCTCATTTTGTAGAGATACATTTACTCCATGCCTACATAAGTGTATATTTCTTTTCCATAACAAGAATTGTTCTTTCTTTTCTTTATTGTATGACAGCACGTTCTCTTGAAGGTCAGAGAACATTAAGCTTCTGGGAACAGCAATAAACATTCTGAACGTAAATAAAAGACCTATCAGGAAAATTTGAAATTAACATAGGGTATAATTTTGTTGATGTATAAAAGCTATGTGTACCCACAGCATTAGTTCTTTGTGCAGTTCTGTTTTTAATGTTAAGGGAGGTATAGTATAAAATGTACAGAAAGACCATTAAGATTACTAAGGGACTGAAAAAACTTAACTGCCTAGAGATCCACAAAATATTGAAACTAATATGAATGAAGCTTGTAAGAAAAAATTAGGAAAATGATGCTTAAATTGGAAAAAAAAAAAAAAAGCAACAAAGCTTCAAAGCTTGTTTAAGTAGAGGCAGGGGACACTTTATAAAACCTGTAAGAATTACTGTTAAAGCAAGTAAAAGGATTACTTTAGAGGTCAAACAGCGAACTTCTGGAACTTGCTCCTACAAAGCACTTGTGATAGACACTGTAGAAGCATGATAAAAAAAGGCAAGTTCAGTGTCATAAGCAGAAAATTAAAGAGTAGGCTACTATTATCCTCTAACATCTCTAATTCAATAACTTTTGAAAATGAATGAACCAAAAAACTATCAAAATCTGAGTATTTTCTAACTGGCATGCCACTGTGGCGGCTGAACACAGAGTTGAACAGATTGTTGATCTTATTAGCTTCATATTTCTTATGTCCTCATTCTAGCTTCTGTTGTAATGAAAAAGAGGTGAATTAGAATAGAAAGTTCAGGGCTTTTTGTTTTTCACATCAGTTGTAAGTTGATCAAAGGTAGCTTAGATTACTTTCACCAGCTGATAAAACTTTAAACAATTAATCGTTTTAACTGAGTCTGTTCCTTCCTTTGGGCTAGTACAAAATCTTTAAAGAGGATTTCTTTTATTACTTTTAAATAAAATCTTTAGAAGCACAACTGGTAGAGGAAAGAAAGTAGATGTTTAACTTAAAAATAAGTTTTTACAAGGTGTCTAATTTACACAGTCTAGGCTTCAAAGGTGGGTGGGATTATTTTGTTTGCTTGGTTTGCTTTTGTTTGTTTCATCTTCTGAACAATTTGGTAATATGACCGAATCTCTCAAAAAGACTTTTTTTCACTACATAAGTTTAAATATCAGTGAATAAACATTTTTTCTTCTGCAAGTTGTCTTTGAACAGTGTTCTATAATATTGAGTCCCACTGGGGCAAAAGTTTCCTAAAGCTTTCCATTCTTTATGCCATTGTAAACCATGTAAAAGGCTGCCTAGTACACTACACTTCACTTAACATAATTAATTACGCTGTTGGCAAACCAATATAGTTTTATTGCCCACACAGAAATTTCACTGAAGAGTGTTTTCTTTAGCTTCACATATTTTTGAAAACTTTATTCAGGACTGTTAACATATCCTCTGGAAGTAAGGCTACTTGACATTTGAGTACTAGACCTTCAGTTTAAATAGTACCCTGCAAGGTAACTGTCAAGTATGTAGTATGCCTACAGGTTGGCTGTGTAGAGAACTTAATGTGTATTGTGCATAAGAGTACAGCTACAGCTGTGTGTTTACAGGAACTTTCTGGAGGGACATTCTGATTGTAAAACAAAGTACTTGTTATAACATGTCCCGTTTTGTGTAAACCAAAGCATGGAGAATGAGTGGAAAGAGTGTTTTGTGAAATTTTGTGAAGACAAAGATGAGGAGGGATTCTCAGAATCCATTACTCAAATTTGAATGTAGACAATGTTAACAGAGTTTGAATCTGGATTAGTTGCAAATAGGATTTGAAATTTATTGTGCGAACTGAGATTGATGCAGAAGATTGTAGATGAGCTAATACAAACAGTTATTTTTAAGAAGTTCTTATCCTAAATTTGCAGTGTCTCTACTGCCAGAAAAAAAAGGAAAAAAACGGTCACTTGTGTTAAAGTTGATGGACCACCTGTTTTGCTTTTTCATAAGCTTGATGAAAAGTCTTCAACCACATCCCAACTAATATAAGTAGGTAAATATAATACTTCTATTTGTGCAAAGGCTGGAAATGCTGCTGAATGGTGCAGTTATCAAGACTTAGCTTTCTTTGTACTTTTAAACAGTAACATTTCCCTCATACAGTTCATGGAATAAAGACCATCAGACAATGACATTAAATTTCTATCTAAACTCAATACAGAAACTAGTCCTGTGGTACATAATCTGTTACAGTTTCCTTAGCAGATTTCAAGTATTGATTAGTGAAATGCTGACATTCCATAGAGTGTTAACAAAATGTAGGATAATACACTGTATGCTTACAGTTTCAATTAACAGAAGATTTATGAGAAAATATTAATTTATAAAAAAGTTAATGGTTTGCAAACAATAAATAGAAAGACAAGCCCGACTCAATTTATGACGCTTAATGAGTGTTTCAAACTTTATTGATGCCAAAAAATGAGGTAATGACTATGATGCAGTATATGTTGTTTTAGTTATGTGCCTTAACTATATAACAGCATCTCTGTGATCTTAGCTCACAAAACTCTCCTCACTACATAAACACTGTTCAGTGCTTTTAGAAAGCATATTGTCTGACTTCAGAACACAATCTGAAGGATGAAGTGCAAGTTTCAGGTTTTTTTTTTATATTTACAGATTGGTGAAAGTCTGATAAATATGGACAAATCAAGTTTAATTGCTTATATTTTTCCTATACAGTCGGCTGAATATGAGCCAGCAGTGTGCCCAGGTGGCCAAGAAGGCCAATGGCATCCTGGCTTGTATCAGGAACGATGTGGTGAGCAGGACTAGGGAAGTAATCCTGCCCCTGTATTCAGCACTGGTGAGGCCTCACCTCGAGTACTGTGTTCACTTTTGGGTACCTCAGCACAACAAGGACATGGAGGTACTGGAGCAGGTCCAGAGAAGGGCAACAAGGCTAGTGAAGGACTTGGAAAATCAGTCCTATGAGTAGAGGCTGAAGGAGCTGGGGCTGTATAGCGTGGGGAAGAGGAGACTGAGGGGAGACCTTATTACTCTCTTCCAGTATCTGAAAGGTGCTTACAGTGAGAGTGGGATAGGTCTCTTCTCACTGGTGACAGGTGACAAGACGAGGCGAAATGGCCTCAAGTTGCGCCAAGGCAAATTTAGGTTGGACGTTTGTAAGAGATTATTCTTTTATATGATTGACTCAAAGTTTGCTGAGGAACAAGTCCAGGCAAGTCCTGGGCAAAGGTAGAGAAATCTTTTGTCTGGAGGACACTGATGGACAGGTCCTGGCTAAGGATTGTGAAATCTTCTAAGGAGCACAGACAAGGCCAGGGGCAACGAGAGAGAGAGAAGCTGCTGCTAATGGCCGGGAAACGGTCTTTTTGTGTGGACTTATCTCGAAGAAGATGGCCATCTCAGGAGGTATGCACATGCATGCACATGACCCAGGGATGTCACGTAGGCAGGAGAAAATGGAGGATAAAAGAGGGTCCAACAATCACGGCGGATGAGAGAGGCTGATCTCTCACCACGACAGACTAGTGAAGGGTTTCTGCCATCAGATCCCTCACCACGACGGACTCGAGGTTTCTGCCTTCAGATCCTTCTCTATGGACCGTATGCTGACGGACTTCCCTGGGCCTGCTACCTGAGACCTGCTGCTTCCTCCCTGACTTACTCTGCGGCTTCTTCCTGGACCCAGCCGGTACCTGCACCCTTCTCGTTGCCCAAGACCGGCCTTGCTGTTCCTGCCCTGGGGCCTCGGACCATCGGAACGTCATGCAACAGGACTACTGCCGTACCCTGGTGGTGACTATCCCCGCTTTACGCAATTCTTGCTTCTTTCTATCTTTTCTATCGCTCGCCTTCCCTTCCCCATCACCCCAATCCGTAATAGTGTCCGTCCTCCCCTTTCTTCATCTCCCTTATTAACATTTGTAATAAACTGATCAGATCAACATTTGAACCGTTGTTTCTTAATCTCACGCTGGGCATACATATTTCAAAGAACCTCCTCTCCCTCCTATAAATTGGAGTGAGACAACGTTAGGAAACACTTCTTTACAGAAAGGGTGGTTAAGCACTGGAATAGGCTCCCCAGGGAGGTGGTTGAGTCACCATCCCTGGATGTGTTTAAGAACCATTTGGATGTGGTGCTCAGAGATATGATTTAGCAGATGGTTGTTAGAGTTAGGGTACTATGGTTAGGCTGCGGTTGGACTTGATAATCTTTGAGATCCTTTCCAACCTGAGTAATTCAATGATTCTATGATTATTGTAAGAAATGGATTAATGTAACATTGAATTTTTCAGGTTTTGTGTGTGTGCGTGTGTGTATGTCAGTGGTTAAATATATAGTATTCTTTATGTTGAATTTTTCACTATTACTTTTTTTTTTTTTTTTTTTTGGTGTCTCAGAGGATAACTATTTAGTGTTCTTTGTCTACAGGTACAGAGCTTCAATAGAATCCAGTAAAAATTGCAGAAGAATATTAGGTTTGTTACACTTTCATTTTTCCACCAAAATCATCTCAGTCACAGTTGCACAACTCTGCTTAATGCCACAAGGGATCTTTTCTTGTTGCTCAGCAGAACGCTTTTCCACTTCAAAAAGATGTATATTCAGAATAATTGTAAAAAATGGAACAACCATTACTATCTTTTCACCATCTGAATGGTACAATAATATAATAATAGATCTGATTACTAACTGCTTTATTGCCTAATTTCTAGCTATTTGAAATAATGTTGTTCAGCTACTCAAGCACTAAATAATTTTGTGTGATCATTAAAGGCAAATGTTTTACCTGTTAATAACAATTACTGATTATATCAGGAGTCCTTCAAGAATAGAGAAGTTTATGAGCAGGAGGAGGACCAATCTTTTACATGGTCCCATAGCGATAGAACAAGGGGGAATGGTTTTAAACTAAAAGAGGGGAGTTTTAGGTTAGATGTTAGAAAGAATTCTTTACTCAGAGTGGTGAAGCCCTTGCACAGGCTGCTCAGAGAAGCTATGGGTGCCCCCTTCCTGGAGATGCTCAAGGCCAGATTGGAAGGGGCCCTGGGCAGCCTGATCTGGTGGGTGGCAGGGAGTTGTAACCGACTGGGCTTTAAGGTCCCTTCCAACCTAAGACATTCTGTGGCTTTTTGAATCTATGATAATAAAAGTATTAGCCCTCTTCCACAATTTGTGAACCTGATTAAATCTACCTCTTGGCAAAATCTGATTACAAATAAAATTGTGAGTGAATGTGAATTTTTTTAAGAACTTTTTAAAAGACTCACTTTCATTAATTATTATTAGTTAAATATATCATTAAATAATTTGCCTTGTGCTTGCATTTTCAATAGCTTACTTTCACTGCAGCAATTAGTAATTTTTTTGCACACTTAAGAAAAAAATATTACTGATAATACTCAGTTTAAACTCAGGTAATTTAGCATGCCTGATATAATTTAGGTGGCTAAGACTCTGGTTCATAATTCCAGTTAAGACAACTCTAGTAAAGGGAGGAGATTGTTAAAGATATCTTTGAGAATTTTGCCTGCTATTGAGCCTTTGATTTACTTTGATTCTTATTAGCCTAGAGTATGACATCATCAGCCTTTCCTTCAGTTTTATTTCTCCATAGTCACCTATGTGAAAAGGGAAAAGCTTTGAATTGTTCTCTCTTCCCCTGCTATGACCTGTATTTTCAACTCTAATGATTTATTTATTTTCAGTGTTTATTTGCCTTATTACTCTTATCAGACCAGGAAAAAACGTTCTTAGTTCATTTAATTATTTATTTGCATCAAATTTTCAGAGAAGGACTGGATTTTTATGACAAGGAGAATTTAACTTCAGGACTAATCAAGATTACCGGAGTTGACTGCGGGAAGGAGGAGAAAAAAAGGAGAAAGCAAAAACAGAGAAGTGATTTACAGAAGAAGAAAATGTGAAGTCTGCTATTTTGTCTAGGTCTGAATATTACTTCCACAGATACTTGCTAAGCCTATTTGTTATATTCTTACACTGAAAAAGAAGAAATGTTACCACTGGAACCAGTTCTAAAGGTAGAAAGAGATGGGACAGCAGAGATTTTGAGGGAGTCTTCATCAGTCCACAGGGTCATAAATGAATTTGTGTCCCAGAGCATGACAAGTGCAAAAGGAAGGAAACAGTGCTGGATAAGCTGTTGTCTTGAGAGTTAGAGCATTAATACATCTTAGGGCAGCACACTACTGAATGCCCAAAGGAGAAAGAAGACTTTATAACAATGTGTGCAGAGTGATGAAAGGAAAGGGGCATTTCATAGCTTAAGCAACTTCTTGCATGGTGTTTAAAAGACTTGCACTTACAGAGAGGACAAAACCCTCCATTATGTGATGACAGAATATGTTAATTATGTACCTGAAATTACATCTTTTCACTATCTTTGGAACTAAATTATGTAAAACACGTCAACGGTGAGATCTCATTTCAGCTCTTTAAAGTTATAACCAATCAATTAATTCATGTTCTCATTTTTATTTTTTTATCTGTCAATCCTGTAAGCCTGAAAAACACAATGAGAAAATTTGTACAACTCTGTCATGCCACAGAAGATCAAAGTTAAGATTTAAATGAGTTTATTAATGGCCTCTATTCTGTATTTCCTTCTAGGAATCACAGATAGTATCAAATAAGTTTTCAATGATGTGACATGAATAAAACATTACAAGAAATATGAATAGTCCTAAATCTTGTTTCATTTTTATATACTCAGTCAGTGGCAAAACAGGTTGTGTCTATTTTACAAATAGGAATAAGTCTCTTTTTTTTTTTTTTTTTTCTTGGAGAATTCATTAGTGAGTGATACAAGCCTTAAAGAAAATTCAGTATCAGAGAATTTCATCAGAAGTAGCCTGTAATCAAGAAAGGCAGTTTTTTTCTTGTGACCTTATTTTCTGTTGCAACATCTCTTCATTTATAAACATGGTTTCTATTGCTCCATAAGGGAGAGTGGAAGAACTTCAGTATGGAGAAACTGCATTAATGCAGTTGTGAAATGCTAGGGTCTGAAGAATAGGCTTTGAATCAAAGTTGACTTATAGATGAGCCTCACAACCGCTCAGTATATCTAATATGTATAGTATTAATTACACATACAGTATACCACTTATCCATATTTTGCCATGTCAGTATGAGTGTGTATATTTTGGTTTTTATAGAAGCTCTGCTGTAATGCTTATTATGCAATAATAAATGATCAAATGACCTCTGTCTTAATCACAAGAGAAATTTGCTGTAATGTCTGCTACCCAATTAAGAATGTTGCAAGGGGTCTGGGCAAACAGCTAGTCGTGCCAAAAAGGCCTGTGATACATCAAAATGCACAACTCCCTTGGTTCCTCTTTGAACCCTGGCCAGTTTTGGGGGGGGAAACCAACAGGAGAAAGAGAAAACCTGATGTTCTACTTGACTGTCGCATAGATTTGTTTATTCAGTGGACTTTAGAGACCTCAACTACAAAGTGGATGCACTGCTGTAGGGCTTCCCAATTGCCAAGACAGGTTCTCCAAATCCTCGCTGCAACTGGGGCACCACAACGACTGTGGATCTGGATGACGGTAAAGTATTCGGTCAATTGGTAATATATCTTTCTTAATCACTATTGCTAACCTCCTGTAGTAATGACCAGAGGTATTATCTTGCTTATCTACTGTTAAGCTTATCTTTTGACTGTAGGCATTACTTTATTTTTGCATTATTTTGAAATAAACAGTAAAATAACTTATCTCTTGTATTGCCATCTATGTCCTTCTTGTCCTCCCTGTCAACACGGAGATGAATTTTGCCAGGCAGTAGGAAGTTAAAAAATGAAAATAAGAAAGACAGAGCTAGCAAAAGCAGAGAGAACCATGTATACTATGTGCTGGTTTCTCTGAGGAAAAGAAATAGGTATCTCTGACTTAAAAATTCCACCTGAATACATCTCACATGGAAGAATAATAGCAGCATGGTGACAAGCTTGGAAATAGGGCTTGCTACCATCAGTAACATGAGTAGATGAAAGTCCAAAATGGTTCAGCTTGTTGTTGATTTAAAAAATAAAATAAAATAAAATAAAATAAAATAAAATAAACTTTTCTGACTGAGATTTATACTGATGTGTCAGAAAACAGTAACTCTAAACAATAACTCTTGACAATTTATAATTGCCATCAGCATGTTTTGTAAAGCCTGTGCTGTATTCTCTTCATCTCTGAGTAAAATTAGTATAGTCAATTCAATATGGACAGCAGGAGCCAAAACTGAATCTTACACGACAGCTCAGATTATTTTCATGTGAATTATCTTTATATAGGAAATATCATTCTTTGAGAAGAAGACCATATGTACACAAGGTTGAGTCCACAGAAAAATGGAATTGTACAATTAATGTATCGAAACTATTCTTGCTGCTGAAAGGATAATGAAAAATAATTTCCTGCCTCTTCATCTGATCTTCAGGCTTAAAACTAGAACACTGACTTGTTCAGTTAACCAATGCTCTTAACAAAGATCTGAAGTAGCCATTTAATCACCCATAGAACACTTACTGGTGGTGTAAAAGGAAAAAATAAAGTCAGTGTAGAGCGACTTTCCATGTCTCATGACTGGACTTGCATAGTTTTCTTACACTCTCTACACTTTATTTGAATTTTTGGGGAAATAAAGTAGAAATAAAAACTTGTCAAGAAAAAAAAAATGCCTTCACAATACATTGTAAAGTTCCTCAACTGAATAAGATGAAAATTCCCAAGTTAATTACAGGTCCAAATACTAAAAGTTCAATCAGGAGAACAATTTTAGAAAGAATATTCAGCTGGACTTAAGTTCAGAAATATTTGTGCTACAATAATTAGTGGAAATAGGGATCAACTGTTTTTTTTTTTTGTACCTATCCAACTTCCTTTAGGCACAATGTATGATCATTTCTTCATGGTATCTGAGTCAAATTGCATAGTAATTATTCATCCTACACACTTTCTTTTATGATATCCTATGAACATTTATTTTAAGAAAATAATCAATTTCATTTCTGGAAACTGCTAAGAAATGCAAATATTATGGTTCTGTAGAACTATGTGTCCATGATGAAAAACAGAAAAAGAAATATGTTTTTGCTGACACTTGAAAAAAAGAAAACAAAAAACCTAAATCCTCAAAGAATAGTTATCTACTAGCAATTTTCAACTAGAAAATATTTTACACTGCAGAAACCGAAGTTATACTTTTAAAGATAGTTTAAGTTTATATGTCATCAGCTGTTATAGGTATAAATAGCATGATTTTTAAAATATTTTCTACAAAGGATAAGTATTTCAAAAAAAATGTAATGTTGATACCAGATGAAATGTACAGAGTTTTTTATATATGTATAACTCCTTAACTTGCTATAAAGACTAGCTGCTGAATATGTCAATTTATGAGGTAGACATGAGGGCTGCTCTGAAAGTAACATCTACTAATTTATTATGTTGGCCCATGACATGAGAGGTGGATGTTGATGGTATGGCAGTAGAGGCTGAACCTTCCCACCAACATTCCATTACGCTTTTTGCTCTGTAAGAGTTGTCAGAGAGGCAGTCTGACACATCACCTTCTTACATCGAAGTACAGATGGAGCAAAGATGTGGACCTGAATTCCTCCATGCAGAAAAAATTGAACCCGCTGACATGCATCAATGCTTACTGAATGTTTATGAACACCAAACAGTGGATGTGAGCATGGTGATGTTGTGGTGGTTTGTTTCAGTGGTGGCAACAGCAACGTTAATGACAAGCGATGTTCAAGACAGCCATGCAGATCCTTACGAGCATGGCATCCAGACTCTTATTCATCAGTAGTGTAAATGCATAGCTAATGATGGTGATTATGTTGAAAAACAGTGTTGTGAAGATGAGACTTTGCTCTATCAAATAGTTTTATTTCTGAACAAACTACATCCATATTTATAGATGCTCCAAAATATATTTTAAGCTAGGAATGTAAAAATAATATTTACATTATAAAAAATAAATATTTTAAAAAAATAATAATAAATAAAAAGAATAAATAATTTTGTTTAGATGTTTTCCATTTGGGAACATTCGCAAGACAGATTTTTATTTGTTTAACATAATCTTTTTTAATGAAAAAAGAAATATCCATTTGATCCTGTGCACTTGTATACTAACTGTGTAATTATTAGCACACTGACACACTGATATTTCCATTTTGTGAACTTAAGGCCCAGTTGTAAATGCTATTGTCATGATGTCGTATACCAGAAATAAGTACTTTTATTCTGACAAATGAGGGAAATGAATATGCTCAGTCCCATATTGCTTGTAAAATTGGCCTAACAGTCCATGAAAGGGAAGACTGTAGCATTAACAGCTACGCTACCAGTATAGTGGATACAGAATTAGCATCAGTGGCAAAGCCAGCAGAGCAAGTAAGGAAACAAAGGTATAAGGTTTTCCGCTGTCTGTAGACTGCTTATCCTCTTTCAGCTGAAATGTTGAAATGTTGGCAAGAGAATATGTTTCTTCTCCCATATACTCCATTCTGGTTACTTTACATATTTTCATTCCTCTTTCTTCACATTTACACAAGATTCACTGAAATTAAGGAATCTTTACTGACTTCTGATGCCTTTTTTTTTTTTTTTTTCCTAAATGGAAATAAAACAAGTAGAGCACATTACTGAAGTAAGCTAGCTAATCTGTCATTGAAAATCAAATTCATTTAATTACGAACAAGTGTGTCATATGTTAAGGGGAAATATTCTTGGGTCTTCTGCGATTTTTTTTTTTCATAACAGATTCTGAAAACATTCTGTTCTTCCTGTGACACTACCATTTCTATTGCCTTCTCCACGTGTTTATCTGAAGAAGAAAATCTGCTCTTTTTGTCTTACCTTCTTAAACTGATAAGGAAAACAGTGTAGATGTGTGTGATTTAGAGTTCTCTGGCAAGATTTATGTATGACTGCTTCTTATGCAACAAGTCAGTACTAAAAATTTAACAAACATTGCAACAAAATTATATAGCAGTAAATGATAGGACTAATTAGCAAGTGTAAGCTTGTTCTTGCTAGGTTTTATCAAGGAACTGAATGCAGGTGCTCTAAATATTATATATGCTATAGATTCAGTGTTGCATTCATGCCTTTAAATCCTCCCAAAAGCAAAATATAAAATTTAAAGATATCTCAGAAAAACAGTGAACTGTAGCTAAAGAACACTTCCTCCACCATCTGTGATATTAGATATCATTGTCTGCATGGCACACAATGAAAAAATATTAGCATGTCAGAATGTCAATTCTCTTCATGAAGACAGATCCTTGTGTATCATCTAGGTGGTGACCAATCAAAAGTAGGTAACTCAGCAGTGGTATTAGCATTAGGTATTGCATGACCTGTAGAGGAAGTCTAACTTTCCAAATGCAGACAACATACACATTAAAGGAGGACAAGATGGTGTAAGGAAAAATAGGACACCTTGCAATGTATGTTGAGATTGAACGCTTAAAACTGAAAGATGTATACAAATGGAAAAGGAGAAAGAATGTTTGTATATAGCTTATGGTAGGACGGGTTGGTTTGTTGTTGGTTTTTTTGTTTGTTTGTTTGTTTTTGTTTTTGTTTTGTTTTGTTTTGGAATCAGTGTTGCTAGTTTATCCAATTGAGTGATATCTTTTCTTTCCACTGAGAAATATCTGCCAGAAATGTTACTGCTTAAGTTATGAGTCATAGACTTAAAAGTAAAGAAAAACCCAGAATAGCTCCCATCCGGAAAAAGTATTTAGTAAAGAAATAATACATACTTTCTTAAAGATTTTTTGCCAATTTAGATTACAGTGATTTTATAGTAGTATTTTGTGAGCCAAACTTGCAAGACAGTTATCCTTGTGTTCTCTCCAACATAAAAATATTGAGGTAAATAGGGTTAAGCGCATCAAACTGTAATCACAAAATTAATATGTGTAGTAAGACTTTACAAATGTGTGGAAACAGGAACAACAAAATCAAGTACAGGAGCAATATGAACTTGTTCATCATTCAATATGCTACAAGAATCACAAATAATCTATATAGGCAAATTAAATGGAGACAGATAATTCATACCCTACAATGCAGTGGCAGTTTTCATGGTAGCTCATGAAAGGTTTTGAAGTTATTACTTTTTCAGAGCAGAGGACAATTGCTGAAAAAGATTAAATGTTAGCAACTGGCAAGAGTGGAACATCATAGCACCACTAACTAACCTCTCCTAATATCCTAATCTCTCTCCTAATATCCTGACGTTTCATCCTACTCAGAAAGTACAGCTGAGTGATGGAGAAAATAGAGCTGTTTATTGAGAATTTTTAGTTAGAAAATAAGTCACTACTCTCAGTTTAGGCTATTTTCCTATTTAACAGCAAAGACTTATTGTTGAAGGCCTGGCACAAAGTTCAGCCTGTACTGGAATACTGGAATTGAGTGGGACTAATCTCAATAGGTGATAGGTACAAGAAGTTCCTATTAAAAGAAAGACTAAGACTAAACGTGAAAAACTTTCTTCCATCAGATCCTGATCAGTACCCTTTGCAAATAAACCATCTGTACAGATTTAATAGTATTGTTGTAAACAAATCCCAGCAAATATATATTTAAATTATTTATTTTGTTTTAATTATTGCTCAGATCATCAATTATATTGTTTTCATTTTAATATATTACTGAACTTAAACTACATATTTTAAAAAGAAGAACCTGTTTTTCATAGTCAAGGATAGGATGCAAACAGTATCTCAAGAGTCACAAACCAATTAAACAAATGAAGAAAAGGGAAAATAAAACAATTCTGCACTGCAAAGGACAGAAGAAATCTAAATCAGGACAAAGTAATGAGTGGAATCACAATGTGCTTATACTCATTTCCAGCAAGTGAGAGTACATTGCCTACTGAGAATATAAATAAGGCAAATCAAATACCTCACAATATATCTGAAGAATTTTTTTCTTATCAGATAATGAACTTGGAGTTTGTGATGAAAATGTTAATGAATTCATTTGTAATTTGGATAGAAATAATAAGATGAAATGACTGATAGAAAGATGTATCCCATCTTTTGTTAAAGGCTAATCAGAAATTAAAGTGATGGAAAAAACCACACATAAAAAAAACCCATAATAGAGTCAGATATTTGACTTAATAATAGAAACACACAGCTTTCAAAGCAAACTGATAATACTGGAATGTTAAGAGGTGAATATAAGGAGATAACTATTTAAACTTACTTTTCCAACTCAAATGTAAAGTAATGCATTAGAATGTCATCTTGCAATCTCTTTTGCAAGAATAATAACATGCAAAGGCATATATATGTTCAAACTTTGGCTTTAAACATTCTAACCTGTTATATCCCTTCTTTTTCCATTTACTGTAGCTAAGTTTGAGCCTTTCCTAGTGGTCTATATAATCATTTATTTTATTAAGCCTCATATCATTTTACTTTTGTCTGTAGTGACATCTTTCTTGGTGGCCTATGGGAGCAATTGTCCTCATGTTAGCCATTCAAAATATTGCAAAAAAAAAAAAAAAAATCATTTTCCTCAGTCAAAATGACCACATTTCTTTGGCTGTTTTTCTAATGATTCATGTTCTCCATCATATAAGCAATTGTGGGAGCTTAACCTTGTTCAAATGACAAAATCCCACCCAACTATTCTCTCACTAAGTTTTCTAAGAAAAATAAGGGAAGAAATTTTGATGAAAAGCCTGTGGATTGAGATAACGACAGAGAGATTGCTTACTGATAATTGTCATGAGCAAAGCAGATTCGAAATAGAGAAATTAAAGTAATATGTTTACCATTAAAATAGATTTGAATGGTAATAAAATAATAATAATTATATATATATATATATAGGCAATACAATTCCTCACCCCATTTTCTAGGCTCAGCTTCCCTCCCACCTTCCCTACCTCCACCAACATACCCTGTACAACACAGGAGGAGCTCACATGGCAGTTCCTCACTGCTTCTCCTTTCTCCTCACACTTATCCCCTGTTCCAGCATGGCTCCTTCATATGGGCTGAAATCCTTCGAGATTAACCTGCACAACTGTGGTCTCTCCACAGGTCACAGTTTCTTCAGAAAATATCCACCAGCTCTAGCCTGGGATCTTCCACAGGCTGCATGAAAGAGCCTCTGAAGGGTCTCCCCACCTTCAGGCAGATTAACACTACTTCCATACTTGGTGTCATATGCAAACTTACTGAGGGTATACTCAATCCCCTCGTCTAGGTCATCAATAAAGATATTAAACAAGATGGGCCCCAGAACCGACCCCTGGGGAACACCACTCGTAACGGGTCACCAGCTGGACTTAATTCCATTAACTACTACCCCTTGGGCACAGCCCTCTAGCCAGTTCCTTACCCAAAGAAGGGTATACATGTCCAGGCCATGGGCAGCCAGTTTTCCCAGGAGAATACTGTGGGAGACAGTGTCAAAGGCTTTGCTGAAGTCTAGGTAGACTACATCAACAGCCTTTCCCTCATCTACCAGTCTGGTCACCCAGTCGTAGAAAGAGATGAGGTTGGTCAAGCACGACCTGCCTTTCATGAACCCGTGCTGGCTGGGCCTGATCCCCTGGATGCCATGCACGTGCCACATGATCTCACCCAAGATGATTTGCTCCATACCTTTCCCTGGTACTGAGGTCAGGCTGACCGGCCTGTAGTTCCCCAGATCCTTCTTACAGCCCTTCTTGTAGATGGGAGTCGCATCGACAAGCCTCCAATCCTCTGGGACCTCTCCAGATAACCAGAAGTGACGGTAGATGGCAGAGAGTGGCTCGGCAACCACCCCCACCAACTCCCTCAGCACCCGAGGGTGGATCCCATCTGATCCCTTGGACTTGTGACACTCCAGATGGAGGAGGAGCTCTCTGTCTCCACCTGAATCACCAGGGGTGTATGCTGTGAACCAGCCCAGACTTCCAGATCAGGGCATAAAGTGCTCTGAGGATAACTGATCTGCCTATTAAAGGCAGATGTAAAGAAGGCATTTAGGACCTCAGCCTTCTCCTTATCCTCAATGGTCACATTCCCTGATGCATCAAGTAAAGGATGGAAATTCTCCTTGGTTCTTCTTTTACCACTGATATATCTCAAAAGAGTAGTAATGAAATCTTAAAAATAGTAATCACATAATCTTATTATTTCATAAACATCTATAAGGCTGCTTTATATTAATAGTAATATAGTCAAAGATTGTGTAACCTTGCGTAAGTCAGTCATAAATATGGGTCTGCACATGCTTTAGTATTAATTTTTTTCACTACTTAGAAATACGAAGCAAAACTAAGCAGTGAAATGTACTGGGGGGTTCTGTACAGTCCAGCAACTGGTAGATCACATGATGAATCAAGGACCCTTGCCTCTATTTTCAGTACCGTTAGGGGCACTTCACCCTTACATACCTTGTTTTCCTATCAGTACAAAGAAATCTGCTGCTTTGTAATGGTCATTCCTACATACCAGCATAAGTTGGGCATTACAAGAGTTGGATACAATTACAGCACCAGGCTACAGCTGACAGGTCTTTCAGTCATCACATATGAGATCAACTGGTTTCAGTGTAAGGAAAAAGGTCCTATGATGTTTCGTGTTTGAGAGATGAAAAACTATAAATGATTTGGCTAGAGCAGAGACAGTTATAACAGGCCGAAATAAACATTTTAGACATTATAATGAAATCCAAATCCTACAAATAAGCCAGAAAATGTGCTTTCAAAGATTGATATAGTGATTGGACTATAGCCCTAAACGAAAGTTGTACTAGTTATGACAGAGCAAGGCAACAGTTCAATGCAAGAAAAGGGTCATCTCATGTAAGAATGCCAGACTTTAAGCATCCACCCCTTCTTTCTTTTCAGTGACATGCTACTGGAGCATGTTCCTTTCTTAGCACAGCCTGGCCTATTATCTGCAAACAGTGTATAATATACATGTTAATGAGTTGGTACTGAAGGAGGTTAATTAGTGGTTCTTCTTACATAGATGTCTGGAATTAAAACAAAAGGCTGAAAACCTACAATTAACATTGACAAGTAACCTATAATTTTTCCAACTCCTTTACTGATTTTGATTATTACCCACTGCAAATTTGATCTCTTGCCATTTTCTTCAACCTCTTCACAGCAGAGATGAAATCTTCATTGTTTAGGTTCCAGAAGAACCACGTGGTTTCTTTACAACCAGGAAAAAAACCACATTACCTTTTCCTAATCTAAAAGTTTGTGGGTTATTTCTCCACCAAGACATAGGCTATTAAACATCCTTCTTCACCAAAAGGGTTGCACAGAATGTGTTTGAATTTAGTAACCCTGATATCCATCACTGTAAAATGAACTGCTGTAAGATGAGAGTACATGTGTTGGATTAATGCCATCCTCTGGCCAGCTATGGCTCCAAAATTACTTAATGAAGGAAGAGTGTTTTAGTAACATAGCTAAAACCACAGATTCAATCTCAAGAGTGGCATATGCTTTACCTTGTAATTTCTATATAAAATGTCCCATTAAAAAAAAAAAAAAAAAAAGAACTAAACTAAGCAGGAAATTATTTTAGTAGGCACATTTCAACTGTGGCAACTAATCTCTTGAGAATTTCCCAAGAGCCTATTGTCCTGTAACATACACAAGTTCTACAGAAATTCAAACTAGAGATCTGTAAGTGAACTCTGAACTCCACCCAGCTTTGGAAGCCTGAGTTTGTAACCAGATTGATATGCTTAATTCATTGTCTCATTTTGGGCCTCCTTGCTGTATGGAAGCTTTCATTGCTTCTTTAAAACAAGACTTCTCAGACGGATCAGATGGATTCCCTTAATGTTGCTGTAAACTGAGGGATGATGAGAGGGAAAAAGCCTGGTGAGGAGCTGCTAGCGGGAAGAGAAGGATCAGGAGTTATGTTTCTACAGCTGACACTCCAAATATGGTAGTGCTAATAGATCATGTTTCTTGAAAAATCTGTATCACTCGAGGCATTTAAAGAAGGCATTAAATGTGCAAATATGAGGAGCAGTGCCATAAGAATTCAACATATATATGCCAGTCGCTTTGTGCATTATTAGGAATGAATGTTGCCCTTTCTCTGGATTCATGTACAACCAATGGGAGAGGAAAAAAACTTTCCCCAGAGTACAGGTAGAAGGAAAAATACAGATTCTTCTGTAAAATATACAAAGGACATAGAGTCAATTTAGTTACATCTCGTTGAAACAGAAGTAAAAATGATCAAATGGATCCTCTCAAGGGCTTGCAGACAACAGAGTTCACTCTTTCTCCTGAATTCTTTACACTGAATTTTTGCCAGTTCTTCTAACTTCCTAAGGAAGAAGAAGCAGTATGTGGCACTGACATTTATCCATAAAAACCCATTCAAGCTTTTTTCAGTCTTTTCAGTAGGTGGCAGGAAGGCAGAATGCTTTCCTGTCAGTCACAAAATAGGAGCATTATGTTGTGCTGTACCGAAAACTCCTCCCAGTAGGTTAATTTTGGCATCTACAGGAGATATATGAGGTGCCATCTGAAGACTGCCTTCTTGTATGTCACAGAGTTCTGCCTATGTTGCTGAGCTTCCTAGAAACACATACAAGCACACATATAAACTGTATTATATCAGTACAGCTCTTTCATCCTTAACTAAAGTATGTAGTCTGCATAATTGGCTTTTGATTCAGAGTTATCATTTGTATTTCAAACAGACAATACAGTGGATCTCACAGCAAAGAGCCTTGGACTTCTCACAGAGAAAGACAAATGGCTTAGACCCAATTGCTACATATCTTCCTATCTCTTAGTAGCTACATGGAAGAGGAAGACCCTTGCCTGATGTCTCTGGTATGGCAATTTGGAGTTTAGCCCCCAGGAATCTTTGCATTTCCTTGTTTTGCTCTGTGACTTTGAGATGCACTCCTGAGTCATGAAATATCCCACTACCTTGGAATTCAAGTTCTACAGCGTACCATATGTAGAATCGTTGATGCAGTTCTCAAGAGTACTGTAATTTGTTCACAGATTGTCACAAATGTATACCCCCAACAGCTAGCAGTTTATTTCAGGCTGCCCATATGCACAAGGGAAGCTACTGACAATATGTTACTTAAGCATTACTGACAGGGAGCCTTCATCTTCAAATAGGAATGAAATATGAGTCATTCTGATTTGGAAATACGGAATCAGAAGCATTTGTTTGTCTATGGAAAATGTCTACTCATACTTAGGAAAACAGTTATTATATTTAGAACTTTTAAAAAATTTAGGTATATGTTTCTGTTGTTTCATTTGTTTGTTTGTTTTATTATAAATATTTCTGCAACCAAATAATTAACTGCCTAGCCATGTCCTAAATTGAGCACCTAAACATTGTTATCTTATCAACCATATGGTACATCATCACACATAATCCTTCCTAGCTCAAAGACAAGTCTGTGTTTATTTATTTAGAAGTCCAATCAGAATTCTGCTTTTGCCACTTTATGTGGGAAGAACAACTAAAAGTGGAGTGTTTGGTTAATCTTTAGTTCATTGATAATAAATACATCCCTTATGTTAAGTGTTGACTAACTTTGGGTCTTCTGACATATCTATCCAACCTAGGGTTTTTAAAATATATTGTGTTCATCTTCATGCCATATGTCTGCTAGAATAATTCCACAGGTGTCAACTGCAATACACAAAATACATATGATCAAATGGATTTCTGATGGCTATATTCCTGGCAGTTCTGCATAAAACACCACCATTTTGAAAAACAAAGTGAAAAACCTTAGTTTTTTGAATTATATTTTCTGATAGACATCTGCTTTTCAAGTTCTTTATATCTTCTTTACCCAATTAACCCAAACACTCATACGTTTCATGAAGATTGTCACACTTCTCTTGATATTTAACAACTGAAAGAAGAAAATTTAGCTTCTTTTTCATTTATATTAACTCTTATCTGCTAGGACTTCACTTTTCCTCTCTACTTTCTAAGCTTATTTAAAGAACTTGTGATGACTATGGCTTAAATTTTGTGAATGTTAAAGTCTACTGTTCATCTATGACAAGGATGAAAATCCTGTATTTCAGGAATCTTTGCCATTCTTATGTTGAACTTCAAGTATGTTGGAAAAAAAAAAGATGTGAAAAAGAAAAACAAAGAAACCTTTTCAATGTGATTATCAAATTAACAATACTGTACTGTGATTTTGAACATTCTCAAATTTAAACCATGTGACTTTCATTTAGTGATGAAAACTGCTAACAAATTTGTGATGTAAAACTCTCAAATATGTGACAGAAGAGCTGTTTGAATGCATTCTAGTTGTAAATATGTATGTATATAAATATATTTTTTCCATTTTGAGAAACAATCAGAGATGGTTACAGTCTTCACAAACTGACATTAACATTCCCTCTTCTATCTTTATAGTCCTCATATAAAGAAGGGAAAGACAACAGATTGACTCATGGTCAGCTCTACTAGAAAACAGAATAAATGGACAATGGTCCACTTTTCTATGTAAATAAACATGGTCTCTGAGACATCTCCCATCTATATGACTGGTGGAATACTGGGGACCTCAGTACAGGAGGGATGTGGAGCTGTTGGAGATGGTTGAGAGGAAGGTCACAAAGATGATCAAAAGGCCGGAGCATCTCTCCTATGAAGAAATGTTGAAGGAGTTGTTTAGCTTGTGGAAAAAAGGGCTCTGGTGAAACCCGGTTGCAGCCTTCCAGTACTTGAAGAGAGCTTACAAGCAAGAGGGGGACTGACTTTTTACACTATCTGATAGTGATAGGACAAGGGGAAATGGCTTTAAACTAAAAAGGAGAGATTTAAATTAGATGTTAGGAAGAAACTATTTACTCAGAAGGCAGGAAGGCCCAGAGAAGTTATTTTTGCCTCACCCCTGAAGTCATTCAAGGCCGAGCTAAATGGCACCCAGGGCAGATGTGGTGGGTGGCAGCCCTGCCTACAGCAGGGTGTTAGAACTAGATGAACTTTAAGGTTTCCTCCAATTGAAGCTATTCTATGATTCTACAATAGCTTAAGTCTACAAGGACAAATGATGGAGACTACCAAGTCACAAAATCACTGAAAAACAGATCAAAGTAGTGACATCACAGTCAAATTTTTAAGAAAAATCCTAATGTGTGTTTTGATGGAAATAATCACTCACAGGGATGTTTACCAGCTCTAGTTTGTTCCCACATGAGCAAATGAAGTTTCAAAAGATGAATTTTGTTTGCACTAATGCAAAATATGTAGATAGCTGTTAGTAAGTGAAAAGGGAAGGGAATTCCTCTAGGATTGCTCTGTAAATAAGTGCTCAGCTAAAAGAATTTTTTAAAATGTACATAAAAAGATAAATAAAAATAAAGCATTCTCATCTGTACCTGAGAAAAGTGAATTTATAATGTAGGGCAGTATGTTTTCAATTGGAAATTTGAAAAGACATGAAAGCAATAAGACAAAAATTTTTGAGAAAATCTTTCCGAAAAAAAAGTGAAACACACAGTATTACAATAGTTATTGAATAAAAACAAAAGAAAACAAAAAGCTCTTAAATGCTCTTGTGGGCACATGGGACCAGACAAATGCGAGTTTGAAGTAATCTCTCTAATCCTAAAACACATGTAGTGTTGGTGGTGGGTCTTCATTAACACCTGTTTCACTCCTTAGGTTCGCTCCCTTTAGTCTGCACTTCCTCTTCATGCAAACACAGCCTTCCTCTCTCTTCCTTATCCTCTTCTGATAAATAAATAAATAAATAAAAATAATAAAATAGAAGAAAAGAAGCTAGCTTCTATTTCTAGTCCTAGAAATAGAAATTTCCATATTCAGGTAGCAACAGCTTTGGGAAAGTGAGGTATATAAAATGCTTATTCACTTACTTACAATATGTTTCATTTGAAAAGAACAAAAATAATGTTTTTGTTTAAAGAGTCTGCCTAGACAGTGTCTTTTTTCTCTTTTCCACCTACTTCTTGTGAAGCTTTGGTGGGATGTGGTGCTGCGGCTCTTAGAATGAGTGCTGTGTTGTCATGCAGCTCTTCCAACATCAGACAGGCAGAGGAATAGTTTCTGCACTGGTTCTCCCTACATATTTCATATCCCTTCTGTTCTTCCTCATTTCCCATATTAATTTTGTTTATGAGCTAGAGAGATCTCAGATCTCAACAAAATTGTACATATGCAGATAAAAAGAGAAATCACATAGAAACAGAAGGGTGTGTTTTTTTTAATTTTTTTTTTTTCCACCAAGGTTGGAAAAGACCCACAGGATCACCCAGTCCAACCATCCACCCATCACCAATAGTTCTCACTAAACAATGTCCCTCAACACAGTGTCCAAATGTTCCTTGAACAGCTCCAGGGTCCGTGACTCCACCACCATTTTGGGCAGCCCATTCCAGTGCCTGACCACCCTTTCAGAGAAGTAGTATTTCCTAACGTCCAGCCTGAACCTTCCCTGACGCAGCTTGAAGCCATTCCCTCTAGTCCTATCACTGGTTACACAAGAGAAGAGGCCGACCCCCAGCTCACTACAACCTCCCTTCAGGTAGTTAGAGAGAGCAATAAGGTCTCCCCTGAGCTTCGTCTTCTCCAGACTGAACAATCCCAGCTCCTTCAGTCGCTCCTCATATGGCCTGTGCTCCAGACCACTCACCAGCTTTGTTGCCCTTCTCTGAACATGGTGCAGGGCACCAATGTCTTTCTTACAGCGAGGGACCCAAAACTGCACACAGTACTCAAGGTGCAGCCTCACCAGGGCTGAGTACAGGGAGACAATTACTTTCCTGTACCTGCTGGCAACACTGTTTCTGATGCAAGGCAGGATGCCATTGGCCTTCTTGGCCACCTGGGCACACTGCTGGTTCATGTTCAATCTTGACTCAGTCATCCTGCAGATCAATGTAGCAACTTTAAAATGGATCTTGTCGTGTGTCTATTAAAGTTTCAAGAATTTGTGTTGAGACTATTTTGAAGTTTACATATCTGAAAAAGTATGAAAATCATATTCAAGTCTTCCCAAAATGTCCAAATCTAAAATTTTGTAATCAGTGTGTCAGTGGTAAAAATACTAAGAAATTAATCCAAGTCGTTTACTATTACCCAATAACATTCAATTCTGTTCCTGCATCTAAGCAAGATCACTTTGATTTAAGTCCAACTCTCAGAATGTTCTTTTCCATTTTTATTAATTTCATACTACCTCAGAATAGCAATACACCATTTACTTATACACTTTAAATAAAACACTTCAAAGAAACAATTCATCTCTTTCTTCCCACTGACTAGTAAAAATCCAGACTCTGATATAAAAGGACTCAGTTTAGTCAGATGAATAACACCTTTCATTTCAGCAAATGGCTTGGTGTCCTGATGCTACATGGAATGTACTGCACACCAGGATTCTGGGATCTGACCCATTAGCTTCTGTGGCCAAAGAAGACTTCATAAAACAGAATAGTTGCCACTGAGTCACCTCACTCAGAGAAAATGAAAGGATATAGCAGATCTGTGTGTATATTGTTTTTCTTTTGCAAGTACATGATAAATTCTGTTGATGTGTCATAAAAAAGTAACACATCTAGCACCTGCTGGCCTTGATGCTTCAACTAATTGCACAGCTAGCAGGCTGCTGCTGCTGACTTCAAAGGCTGATGATCAAGCAGACTGTGGTGGGCTGGCTCAGTAGAGGAAAGAAGAATACTGGATATAGGTAAGTAGTAAATGTTTTTGCTGTCACCAAAGAGAGTAGTAGATGAAGATTACATTGTATTATACTATATTATATTGATTTTACCATGACTATCCTCCGTACTGTTCTCATATTACTTTTGTGGGTTTTTTAGTTTTGTTTTACTGTTGTTCTGCTTTGTCAGTTTTGTTGTTGTTGTTGTTTTGTTTTTGTTGTTGCTGTTTTTTAGCAGGCAATGAAGGGTTAATTATCATTGTCTTTTGACTGAGTCAGTGGTGGATGTTAGAGTAGCTTTTAGGCCCCATGATAACATTTGCTAAATACCTTAAGGCTATTCTGCTTTTCATTATTTTTTTTTTTAACTGATTATTTGGCAAAAATCTGACAATTCCAAATAACCACAGTGTAATAAACCTCAAAACAGCAATGATTTGGGGAAAGACCGTAGGCTTGTCTGCTTTCATTGGGAAACAAACAAAACATAGTCTAATCCTGATCCAAAACATTATGGTAGATTTAAAGTTCTGAGAAGATCTAAGCACAGATTCAGAACCTTACCAATTAAATTATTTTAACATAGAAAGGATTTAAAAGCTAGGTTTTTACAAGGGCATTTCAACTTGTAAACGTAAGAGCAAATCAAATGCTATTCAGATATTCTCACTTAGGCTTCCTTTGATTGGCAAATCAGGAAAGGTTATCCTGCTGTTACTCACACTATCAAACTGAAAGAAAATATTTAACCAGCTACCTATTAAATCTTCAGCTATTCTGGGGTCACTGATTTCTGGAATATCCTACCTGTTTCATATAGTAACCTGCATTTTTGCCCTGTGATATGATAGATGTATATTCTATTCTATCTTTCTGGGTATCAACTGCCAAAAATTTGACTGAGTTGTTAGTGTTAGAGTGCTTTGTACATTTGAGCTTTATTGAAGTGGAAGCAAACAGTAAATACATCATGGTAAGATGTCATGGGAAAAAGGCAAAAAAAAACCCACAAAACAAACAAAGAAACAAAAATAGTATCCATCTTGGGTTTACTTGGCAAAGACGGTTTTGAATACAGCTATGGTGGTAATGATCTACTTCATTTTCCTGTCCCATCTGATGCAGTAGCTTCTGAATTCCTGGAAAAAATGCTAGATGATAGTAGGAGCATGTCAGTGGAAGAGATGCAGAGACACAAAACTGTATTCTTTAACAATTAAATTTTCGTTCACATTAAAAATACTGTGTTCAGCAAGTCCTTGACCAGTTAAAAAATTTCTGCTACAGTATGTGCAGAAATGCTCATTTTTTCAGAATACACAAGAACGTTTAGCCTCAGCAAGTAGTGATTAGAAGGAAATAAGATATGGAAAGATTGTGCTGAAGAAAGAATTTTGGGGGAAATCTGCATTTTGCAGATAAAAGCCTTTTTTCACTTTGGTGGAAAAATTGATCTGTTATCTTCAGAAAATGTAGTTCAGGTATAGTGTCCATGGGAGAAGTGTGTGTGAAGGCATGAGGAAGTTAAATATGTCTTCCATCTATCTTTTTTTTTTTTTTTTTTTTTTTTTGCATCATCTTACAATGAGAGCTGGCAAACAGGAAATGTGGTGATGAGTAAGCTTTTTGTGAGAGAGTACTTTAAATTAAGGGATTATAGGTTTTATTTCCAATGCTGTCAGGTAGCAAAACTGATTTAGAAAGCATGGTTTTTATTGTCAGTTTTGAAACAATGAAATTATCAATGGCTCATGAAACTATCTATATAATGTATCTCAGTATAAATTTGTTGTACAAACTCAAAGGCAGAACAATCAGTTATTACTGAATGTTATGGGAGTTATGAGAAATAATATGCTAATTTTTCCAAAAAAGAAAGAAAAAAAAAAAAAGAAGAAGAAGAAGATGCCAAATGCAAATTCAAGGAATAATTGATTCTTTCTTTCTAATTAGTATTGGCTACATAATCTAATGTTAAAACAAAGCTGTTTAGGAACATAATCTAATGTTAAAACATAGCTCTTTAGGAATATTTTTTGCTGATTTATGTCCAGTCTATTCTTGGAAAAGAAACACTGACACCATTTGTGCATGGGCACTTCCTTCTGCGTCGTCTTTGAACATACAGTAACAGAATGGTTGAGTTTGGAAGGGACCTCATGAGATCATCTTGTCTGACTCCTTCTTCTTGATGTGTGCCAGTTATCCAGGACCATGTCCAGATATACCTCCACTGTAGGAGAGTCTGCAGACTCTTTTGGCAAACTATGTCAGTGTTTGATCATCCATTTTTTGATATTCAGACAAATTCTCTTTGATAAAATTTTGTTCCTTCCCTCTTTTATTCCTCTTTTAAATATTTGAATGATATATTTTGGAAGAGGAATAAAGGAAGAAAAGTCCCTCAGAATTTTTGAAGTGACAGTTTTCAAACAAATATTAAATATTTATTCCTTATTGTATACCAGCATATCAACAGCTCTGCCTTCTTCATCAGCACTGTAAGATTTTCAGATTACCTATTGAAACATATAACTCTGAGCATTGTAGAGTTAGAAAACCTTTGAATGAATTTATATTTTAGATTTAAATGGCACGAAAAATACTAAATTTCAAGCATATTGCATTCAGCAAGTCCTTGACCAGATAAAAATTTTCTGATGGTGCCTGATGAGACACACAGGTTTCAGTGTAACTCCTGTAACGTTGAACAAGTTAAGATAAGAGTTAGTTTAATCCATTTAACAATATTGCTTAAATTGAAACAGAAAACAAACAAACAAAAGGTTTATATGAGCATCTCATAGAAACCCTATACAAAGTAGACATTTAAAAGAAATAACATTCCTGAAATAATTGCATATCTGAAAGATTTACTAAACTTCTGCAAAAATCTTTATTTAAAATTTATGTCAAATGTACTATGTACTAGAGTACTGATGAAACAAGCACAAGTTAAACCAGATGCAGATTACACTTTCTTGGAGTTAAGATTAAATGTAAATGAGATCTGAAGTGTTTTCTCCAAAGTGGCTTCTTTTGCAGCTTCCTTGGATTTGCTCACTGCACCAGCATTAAAAATAATCTGTAGAAGTTTCTGAACCCAAATACTTTAAAGAGTCTGTATTTTGAAGAAAATGAGTCTAAAGAAATATTTTTTCCCATGACTACCTGAGGCACAAGTTGATGGGAAGCTCTGGATAAATGTATGTTTGTAATAATGCCACATATCGTTTCAGTTTGCTCCAGAAGTTAGGCAATATTGCTTTCACATATTACAGACGTCACTGAAGAAACCAAAGTTATCTATTTATATTAAGTAGAGTTTTTCCTAAAGCCTTCACCAAGCAAAAAAAAGGCACTAATCCAAGTAAGAGAAAAAAGAAGAAAGAAATGTGAGATGTCAAGAAAAAAGTGTGATTAATGTTCTTCTTCAGATAATTCCTTGAGTTGCACAGTTGTGGTCATATCTGCTTCGCAAATACTTATCCATGTCTGGGTAGACATAAAAGGAATATAGTTATCCATTTAACAGGAACATATGTTTCAAATGTTTTACATATGTAATTCCATTTGTATGTGTAAATTTTCATTCACTATTTTTATGCAAATTAGTTGTTTGAAAAAGTAAAATATTTAATATTCCTGGATTCCAGTACTGAAATACAGGCAGACAGAAAGATAAAGTACCATTTTCTCCTCCATAAATTGATAATAAAGAATTCCCTCATGTATGGTAATGATAGCTCAGCATCGTTTTATCTGCTTTTTTCATATTCTCTGCGTAAGAAAGGACAGTTCCTTGTCCTTTAAACATATGAACAGAAGATTCTTCTGTATCAGAGATTAATTCCCAGCTCTTAAAGACAACTACAGAATACAGCACAAACAAATGAAAAGGGAAAATATTACAAACATTTTAAAATAGTGTCGTGCATGTGGATTTTATACTGAGTTGGAATCTCTGGTGTCTCATTCTCCCTGACATACTTAGTCCTACTTAATTTTCAGAATCTTTATCAAAGAATCATGAACAAAACAGACATTCAAAATCTTGCCCTCAAAAATCTGGGCACACTGGCAGAGACTGGAACAGGAAACTGCATAACAGTGCAAGTGTTGCTTCCAGTTGTATTAGAAATAATTGATATCAGCTGTTCCATATTTTACCCACAGTAGATTTCCTCCTTTTTTTTTTTTTTTTTTTTTTTTTTAACTGAAAGAGCTGAAAATAAATATCCTTTTTTTTTCCTCTTGCAAATTAGGGTTAAGAATATAAATATTATTCATCAGGTAGCATGACTGAGATCTTGTGAGTCAGAGCACATAGTCCATAGAGCATCACAGAGGTTAATCAGTGTTTCATAAGCCTGGGTTCACAACTCACAGTATAAGGCTGTACTTTCCATGCAGATACATCTTCTCAATAGAAATTTGTTTTTCATGGCCTGTCATTTTTCTGGGAAAAGTAAAACTGCTATTTATATGAAGGTTCTGCAGAATATTCACTTTTGAAGCAAGTAGACTGACTAACAGTAATTTTATTAGTTCCTTAAGATAATATGGGAAGTGTCTTTAGCTGTCTTTAAATGTAATACAAATTTTAGGTTCCTTGCTGCAGTCACATTAACTTCCTTTCATAATAAATACGTTAGTCTTTGCTAAGAAGGCAAGCTAAAATGTCTGCTTGGGGTGATGCTGCTCTCTCAGCCTGAAGAAACGCATCATGTTGTTTAATATCTTTGCCTGCTGTAAGGTAGATCTTATTCATGTACATAAATCTCAGGCTATTTATATAGAAAGACCATTACCTTTTTTTTTCTTTTTTTTTTTTTTAATCTGGTGGAAATTGAGCTATTCAGAGGAAGGTGGTTGCAAAAGAAATTGAGAACTTGGACTCATCAGGAAATTAAAAACTTCAGATTGTAGGAGGAAGAAAGCATTTATTTCCTATAAAATATACAACGTGCCCTGCAACACTTTGTGGTGTGATGTGATAACTTATCTAACTGGCTAACTAATCCACCTGGCTTAGCTAGTTTCAATTGAGTAGCTTTCATAAAACTACTTAGACTGTTTTGAAAGAGAAAAGACAGTCTCATGGATCTTACAGGTACTAAAACTCTCAAAGCATCAAGACATTTCAAAATGAATAGCATTATGTTAAACAAACAGCACATCAACACTATTAACCCACATAAAGAAGCATTTTTGTGAAGCTTTGCAAGACATCCCAACCTCTGGATGATCGAAAAATTAGTTCACTTTGTGCTCATAGATAAGATGCAAAAAATGTGTTGAGCAAGACCTTGATAAAAATGCAGGTGGCATGGCACAGGAGTTTATATGCAACACCAACATTACTGCTCTCATCCTTGTGAGTATTCAGGAAAACTACTCTGAATGAAGCATAAGTTCACAATATCCCACTTGGAGTTCCAGTGTTTTCTTTTATTATTATTATAGTTCAAAATTCTGCTGCACTGTCAAAGGTGATACATACTTCTGAAGACAAACGAGAATGCTAGTGATTGTGCTGCTGGGGTGCCTGCCTTTAGTAGTGATAAACGGTAGAAATGACCTGTCCTGCACTGTCATGACAAGACACTGCATCATCTCTGAATTATTTTGTTAACTTTGTAGAGGGGCCTGCCATCTTTCATCCAGAATTGATCTGCGTGATGCTAAAAAAATGAGTCTGCTGACAATATAATGTGATACTTTAAAATGACATCAGGTAGATAATGAAGATCCAGACTTTGCAACGCAAAACAGTTAGAAGGTCTAAAAGAGGGAGCAGGTAGGACAGGACTATTTGCCAACTAGAGTGATACAAAGACAATGCATTTTGACAGTAGTGAGCAAAGATGTTTTCTGTGATACATTATTGTCTTGATTCTATTCCTAAGGTTAAAGGGCTACGTTCTAGCCATTTTCTGTGGAATTTGATCAGTGAAAAAAAAAGAATGGTCTTTTGGTTGCTTCCTTGAACCTAACAAGACAGGTCTTTGAGGATCCTTATTACCCCTATCCTCAAATTAGTTTTCTGGAGTATCGAAAATTCACAGTGGACTCCCTGCAAAGGCTTTTTTCAATTAATCCTTCTATAAAAGGAGTAAACATGTAGAAATGTTAAGCAAGAAATGTGCTAATTAGAGTATGGAATAGAAACATGATTCAAGAGACTTTAAGGAAGAAGTGGGAGAAAATTACTTGAGTACCATATTAATATGGTACTCATCAATGTCCCAAAGTCCAAAAACAAGCAACTAAAAATGTCTTTTAAAAGGGAAATAAATTACATTTATTTGGCCTTAAGATGGAAAAGAGAAATAGGAAGATCTAATGATAGAAACTGAAAAGCTGTCATTCTAATGAGTGGTCAAAGCATATAATGAGACAGCAGATATTTACGGCAACTAAGATACACCCTTATTATAAAATTTAATCTTAGTATAAGAATGGATGGGAAAAGCATAGGCTTTAAAAATATTTTCCTTTACACTTATTGAACACTTACGTATTTAATATTTTTTCCCCTTACAGTTTTGAAGTGATAAACCTAATTCTACATATTCTGACACATAGCTCTCAGACTATATATCTGGTCACTGCAAATACAGTGGCAAATTTCTTGATTGTCTATCACCCTAAAGGTTGTTGTGCTTCCAAGAATCTACAGAATAATCTATCACTAAATTGCAAAGGCTTCATTGTAAATTGAGTCATAAATTGTGAAGTTATGGGAAGACATCTTTCTTGTCAAGGAAGTTGCCAAGAAACTAGGTAGTATGTAAGGAGTAGCTGAGATTCGGCACTAAAGGTAGAGGTCCATGAGCTCCCATAAGATTGAGATAAGTCCTTTTCTATTCCTTATGCATGCACAAGATCAAAAATCAATGTAGAAAGCTCTACTATGCTGCTGCATGTGATCTTAGGACGGAAGAAAAGGAAAAGCAGATTTTAAGATATACGCCCTTGCAGATTTCCTAAATATCTTTCAGTGAAACATGTATTCTCTTTTTGCTCTATTTCAATGTTTAGAATCACTTTTTTAATGCTATACAAAGAAACCCCCAAAAGACAGCAGGAAAGTTTGTAAACAAAATGGAATGGGTCATTAAGTGAGACTGAAAAAGATAAACAGGATATGATACTGATGATTACAAATACTTATCTGGTGCCTGGAATCAAGTCCCTCTCTAATCATTTGTTAAATAACTGTACAAAAATGAAACAGCTATCATGAATGGAACTATAACAAATCCTCTTCAGAACAGTTGAGCATCCAACAAGACACTCATTAGGAAGGGCAAGGGATATTTTCAAGTCCCTAATCCAGTTCAGAGAGAACTTAGGTCACTTGTATTTCAGGAGACCACTGCCATCATTAGGCTTTTTATTATTCTGTGTTTTAAGTTATGGGATGTTCTCTCTCTTGTTGACCTGGAAATTCCATCATAGTCAGCACAGCTGACCTATTGCTGCAAACATACGTAATTATGGCTCCAGGTAAGAAACATTACCAAAAGAATGCCTTACTGATCACTTCTCACGGAGGATGTTATCCTTATTTTCTATCTCTGTTTTGACAATTTTTTACAGAAAGGATGTCCATGCATTGCATTAGCACCCATGTTTTCTACTCTGTTAAAATGAAATGATAGCAATTATAAGGTTATTCCCCTTCCCTCAAATCAAACGACAGTGTGCTTAGTAAAGCATAAGCAACCTCTTCCTTCTGCTCTAAGTGCCCTGATGACAAGTTGGGACTTGTCAAATTTAAAAATTCCCTTGGCTTGCTAAGAAAGAATTCATAAAACCAGGGGAAAATATTGTGAGGGCAAGTGCCAATGAAATAATTATCTATTCTGAGAAATACAAGTGAGCTCTCAAGACAACACATCCAGGATTACTGGTGCTCAGAGAGAAGGAAAAGCTAACTGGAAAAAAAAAAACAGTCTGGGGCTAGAAAATAAAAATAACTCAAAAGAGCCAGTGAAGAGCAAAGTGTCTGCGAAAGGCATTCAAGAGCAAGATGCAACCACAACAGAATGAACCAGAGCCTATCTCACCAGAGCAATCAGCACTTCTAGCACAACAGGTAATCATAATAACAAAACATTGGATAGATCAATACCATAGTTCAGTGAATCAACTTTCCATCTAACTCTCTCACACCAAGCCCACTCATCATCGCCAGTGTTCATTCACTCTCGTCAAAACTCATCATCTAGAAGCCACACTTCTGTCTCAAAAAAGAGAGTGCTGTCTCAACAATTAGACTTGGTAAAATCTTGCCAAGGACACCTAAATCAAATGTTAACTTCCACAGACTACAACTCTACATCCCAAAGTCACTGAATGCACTATCAGATAAGTTCTGGCTGCAGTTCCATTTCAGTTTTTGTACTGCTAGTATTCCAGCTCACACACGTATATTTCATTCAGCTGGCAGCATAATACTAGAAAACTTAAGTTCCTCTTCTGAGTTCTCTTTTTTACAACTAAATCTCTCCAAAACAAACAAAAAGAACTCACAGAACACAAACCAGACAGATAATCCAGAACAGTCAACAATTTTAGCTTATAAAACAGAATCTTATTGATCTGTATAAATGTTATAATGAGGTATTTGGGTAGTTTAAATCATCAGAATCTTTTTTTTTTTTTTTTTTTTTTTTTTTTTTTGTCACTGTAGACTGGTAAATTCATACTCACTTTCCTAAAATGTATGTCTGCTGAACATAATCTTAGCAGATGCTAAACATCTGTCTTTTTCTAAAGACCATATTTCTGATGGTTTTTATGTTGAGCTTCAGAGATAATTTTGCTTAAAACTTCCTTTTCAATGACTAAACTCACTTGTTCAGATGGTTAGGTTCAGCCATACCTGGTGCCCTTGGAAAGACCTTCTGTAAGGCAGAGGAGCTGCACAGTCTCCTCCACTTTGCACAGATCAATAGAAATTCTTAACAAAAAACAATGCCTAAAATTCTTCCATAATTATGCCCTATAGTTTGTTTCTTCACTTCTCCAGACAAATGTACATTATGCAGCTATATCTGTCAAGAATACTTCAGACAGTTAAACCTTTTCTCTCAATCTCATTTTCTAAGGAAGGATTATTTTTTCTCCTTTCTAATAACTCACTTTTTACCACATAAGAGTGTATATTTCTGTGAATTTATAGACAATTTATCGCCTGTTGGGATATATTCAAATGAAATCTGTGATGATTCATTTTGGAGTTGATTTATTTGATTGTCTTGCAGAGGGAGTTTGATTTTTTACTTTGTAACAAATGCACAACATCTTTCTGCCATCTTTATCTTGTAGCTGTCTGTAAGACTCCAAAACATTCCTCTGTGAAGTAACCTTAGAATGTTATAAAAATAATTTCCATGCAGTTAACACTCTTTCTCTGAATTTTCCCCCCTGGTAATGAACCAAGTATATTTCAAAATACATGAGACAGATATGCAATTTCCTTCATAATTCACCTATGATACCACTCAGTAATTTTTCCACGGCATGGAAATAAATCCATACCTTTTAAGTCTGTTTATCCTCCTAAGATAAATGAACATGGTCCGTATATAGGAAGAGCTGAATTATTCTATTTTTCCCTATATGCTTTCTCTCCGTTTCTCCCATCACCATGACATATATATTAGGGCTTCACCAGATGCCAAAAAGGAATAAATGTGTGTGTGTGTGCAGCTGGTGAGCAGTGATTAATGAGGATCATGATGATTATGGTCCTTGGTATTTTGGGGATTCTCACCTCCCTCTCAGATCTAGAATAGATAATAAATGCATTACACAGCTGCACACTGCAATTTAGATGTCTTCTGCCTACAGTTCTGTGATCTGATTATCAAAGGCACAGTTATCTCTAAGTCCTGCACACTTTGTAGAATTTGGATGCTCAGAAAATATTTTACATCAGGTGCCTCTTTCCATGGTTTTCTCAAATTCAGCCATTTACACTATTTTTTTTCATAATTATGAATGATTCTGCATTATAATATGATTAGAAAAAATAGATAAGGCACAGCTGAAATTCCTAAAAATTGTGTACAATCAGAAGCCATAACAGATAGGCAAAAGAATTCTTGAGTGCTGCAGTGGCTGAAAATATCAGACGGGAAAAGTGAATTCAGACACCTTCAGGTAAAAAGGGGAATTAAACCTAGTTCCCATGCCTGTTAAAGCATCCTCAAATGGCTAGTGCTCAAGAGATTTCTTCAGGAACATTTTTTATGGCCACGTATTTCAAATTTCTTGATGAAATACTTCAGGAGAAGCAAAGAAGTAGAATGCAGATGTGGAGATTGAATCATGAATTAATGGCAACATACAATAATAAAACTATGGTCATTCTCTGTGTAGGATGTAATTATTTAAAAAATGACAACATTTGCTTTCATCTTCACTGCTAATAGTCTCTAAACCAAACTGCAGATAACACTCACATGCTTTACTGCTTTACTTCATAGTCATCTACTAAAAAATTCAGATTACTAGTATTTTATCAGACTTATTCTGAGTGGAAGAAGAATTTTCTCAAGACACAAAATAAGAAAATAAATATTTAATACTGTGTGTATCCCATAGCTCAGCTCATACCAAGAACCTGTATCATACTATGTCAGCCAACTTACATAAATTATATTATGTGAACAAGTATGGAATGGCAGTGTGATAAATAGTAACAGTGGTGCAGCAGTATCACCTCAGTCATTATTGCATTCATATATACCTTATTCTTAAATATTGCCTTAATTGATAATGAAGCCTCAGGATAATTAAGCATTGGTACAAGCTGTCCAGAAAGACTCTTCAGTCTCTGTCCTTGGAGGTCTGCAGGACATTTGTAGATAAAGATCTCTCAGGTCAGTGTCTTTAATCAGGATTATGGACTAAATATCCCTGAGGTCCCTTCCAACCTGAATTAGTCAGGGACTGGAGGTCAATGAATTAGTCAAATATTTTCAGCACACCTCTATTGCTATTGCTATTGCTTCCTAATAGAGCTGATATAGAAGAATTCTAAAAAAAAAAAAAAAAAAAAAAAAAATCTCTCAGTGGGAAAGAAAATGTATTGGAGAATTGTCAGCAATTACTTAGCTAATGTTTATTTTTGATAACTCGTGCCAATCAAGAATTTGTATTATTCTGGTATTAGGGAGTAAAATATGAATCCAGATCTGAGGGTTTTAATTAGTTAAGTATTTTCTTGCCCAAGCTTCTTATCCATCCTGAGTTTAGTTCACTTTCATGCATTCACGTTTAAAGATTCAGACCAAAATATCAAAACAGGTCACACCACTTGAGCTGAGGAAATAATTAAAATGAAACTAAAAATTAGCTGTGAGCAAATAAAATAGATAAATAACTCCATCTGAGGAATGAAATATTTTATGAGCACCTGCAGTTTGTTGTGATTTAAAGCAGGTAAGTTAAATTTAATTTGAATGAAAAGAAGTAATACAATATTTTCTAAATATTGTTATATATAAATCCAAAAAAGTAAAATGTTTACGCTAATAATAATAAAGAAAAAAAAATAATAAAGCTTTCTGAACTTGTAGTTATGAATGTCAGTTTGAATGACTCTGTAAGTATCATGACATGCGTATCAAAAGCAGGAACATGGAAAGTTTATTCTTTCAGTTCTGGAACACAATTATCTAAGATGATGTCACTGAATTAATAAAATGTGGGTTTTGGTATGAGCAAATTAAAACAGCAACTAATTTTTATTCTTTTCATAATTCACTTCACATTTGGCTGTTAGAATAATAAGATTTAAAGTTCCATAATGGCATTGAGAAACAACCTCTTCAGGCACTAGCAAACAGAAATTGTTCCAGTGTAGCACAAAGCTGAAAGCACATGAATGTGGCCCTGAGAATGCTTCAGAAGTCCCTTGGTATACATGCAGGATACTTTGAGACCTGAATCAAGTAGGTAGAAAACTTCACCTAATTTCAGTGAAAGATGACTTCCTCTACAAGCGTACACTTATTGTTAGCCAACATAGAGACTCATATTTCTTTAACTGAAGAAATGTTTAATGCTTTTCAGACTTCAGCAAGATGAATCCTAGAGCAGAGCTCCTACAGCTGTATACATCCACATTGTCTAATAAAGCTAAAATCACCTAGTATGTGGGCAGAAATCAACAATAACAACAAAAAAACAACCTTAAAATACACAAGAAAATAACGATTTAGCCTGATGAATCATAAATATGGATAATTCTGGTACTGCGTGTCATCATCTTTCTGGAATTAACTCAGCTTATAATTCACATTTTTTTGTTAAAAAAATAACTCAGTGTTGTAACAATTTTAAACTGCGTACATAAATCCAACTGACTTCAGTGGGCCAGTGTAATGTTAAACACATACTGAGCTGTTTTCTTGAAAATTAGTGTTCTCTAATACTGAATCTAAGAGTACTGCAAGAACTTTGGTTTTATGGATTTTATGGAAGGGAAGTATAATTTTATCTGGATATGAATAGTATCTGAATTAATAGGTCCATAAAAGAAAATAAAAATTTAAGGCACCACGAAGAAATACTAAAAAAAAATTCTCTTTTCAAAACTCTCTTGTGCCCAGGGGAATCTTCATATTGGTTGTAATCAGAAGTAGCTTATATTTTACTGAGTAATTAAAACTAAGATGAATTCTTTATAATTCTTTAAACCAATAATGTAAAAAATTATAATTGTAGAGAGGACGGAAATTTTACAAAAAAAAATTGTGGGTCCATTTATCTCTGTTTATAGGGACCTACAGAAACTACATAATTGTATTTTATGCTACATCAAAATGGCTTCAGGACGGAGAATTCTGTAAATTAAGCTTTGTGCTCACAACCCTCTCTTGCTCATTTTTATGCAGACATTTATGTTACTGGCTGCATATCAAAACAGCTATTCATATATGCCAGTGCAGATATGTATTTGAAGAGTACTCAGTATTCTGTGTTTCCTCATGAAATATGCCATTCCCCATTTTAATTCTCTAGATGAGATTTACAAACCGTCAGCTTGATTTAGGTGACTTGTGCCTTACACAGAATAAAAAAGTATCATGTACTCAGAGGTAAGAGTGAGGATACTTCAAGCACAGTGCATTATAGGAAGCATATTTGCAAAATATTACTGCCTATTGAAAATAATCAATGAATTCATAAAAGCAAATCTTTTTGATGGATGATCTTAATATAAATAAAATATTTATAAGCTATTTTTAATCTGGACCACTTCATCGTTTTGATTTATGAGGAAGCTTACCTCAACTTTTATATCAACAGAATAGTGTAGGTAATGAATGATGTTAATGGAATAGGAATTGGATGCCAATGATGATTGCCTCTTCCATCAATTTTGTACTGAGAAAAAATAAAGGGTAGTATATTACAAGGAAACATTCAAATGCTTCTTAACTTAGAGCTTGTACTGCTTGAAGTAAAATGCTTTTTATTTCCCAAAACAAGTTGAGTATCTTATAGTTTATATGCTGTTTGTTTGGATTAGATAGAGGAAACTAGACATGAAATCACAATGTTCTTTCAATAGTTTTAATTATTTATCAGTATGAACAGATCACCTTAAATTCCAGATATTCTAAATGTTATGTAGAGATGTTCTCAATATTACATATGTGTCGCTGAGTGACTGTTCAGAGGTTCCCTGGAGAACAATATTAAGCTGAGGTGCAGCATGGATGAGGCCACACACCAATATGGTCACTAGTAGCCAAGCCATTTAATAACTGCCCACAGCCATTTATATAGAGTGGTACAAATAGCATGCTAAGTACAACAAGGTACAGTTCTCATAACTTGCGGTTGATTGCAGCTTGTCTCACGGCATCTGGCACAGTGGTCTCTATTGCAGCTCCACATTCCTTTCGCCTACTCCCATCATTGTTCTGTGTGAGACAGTGATCCATAGCAGCTGTTTTGCTCACAGTGGCCCAGTGGGAGATAAACATGACCTCCCTGGGTCAGCTGTCCATCCACACATATGGACAGAGCTGAGCTCTTTTTCACAGTGCCCAGGTACAGAACAAGGCAAACTGAAACATAAGAGGTTCCCTTTGAACATGAAGTAGCACTTTACTGTAACAATGATGGAGCATTGGTTCAAGCTGCACAGAGAGATTGTGGAGTCTCCTCCTTGGTGATACTGAAAAGCCACCTGGACATCTGCTGGTGATCTGCTCTGGGTGTCTCTACTTGAGTAGGGGCTGGACCACAAGACCTCCAGAAGTCCCTTCCAACATCAAACATTCTGTGATTCTGTGAAATATGCTTAATAGCTATATCATTTCATTTTTAATTACTGTAAATTTATAGTGATACAGTTCCCTAAAAGTTATATAATAGAATCATATAATTGCTCAGGTTGGAAAAGACTTTAATGATCATTGAGTACAACCGCAACCTAACCATACTATCTTAACTCTAACAACCCACCACTAAATCATGTTCCTGAGCACCACATCCAAACAGTTTTTAAACATATTCAGGGATGGTGACTCAACCACCTCCTTGGGGAGCCAATTCTTACTTGAAGTGAGAAAATAGATAGACACAGTCTGTCTCAGTAAGTATTTTCAAAAGTTCAAATGCTTATTAATTTAAAAGTATTCTGCATCTTGCACTATATTAAAAGTTTCTTGCTGGCTGTGTTTTCTCATTGTTGCCTATAATTCTACGTTTCATAAATTATCAATCGTCAGACAATTAAGAAGGGAGCAAGTCTCTTAATTTAGTTCACTCCTGCAGAAAATATAGGTTCACATGTCATTTGACTGTTGGGTTTATCCAGCAGAAGCCTTGTGCATCTTGCTCTACAGAGCATGGCCAAATGTATCATGCTTACATAGTTAGGCATATCATTAATACATATTGCTGGGATCATGAGTTAGTGGAAAAGGACAGACTGAATGCTGTGTTTTCCTAAAAGAAAACACATAAACATAAACATAAGAGCTAATTCAGTTCTAGCAATCCTTGGATTACTTTGCTTACATCTTCCACTTTTCTTATGCACACATAATGGCAGAAGATGCCGTTATTCTTCATAACTGTCTCATTCTTTTTTCCCTTAACACAATATCATTCCTTCTCCAAAAAAATAGAGGCATTTGACTGATTATTATTGGTCTTGTGTAAAAATATCAAAAACAACATAGAATCATAGAATTGCTAAGTTTGGAAAAGACCCACAGGATCATCCAGTCCAACCATTCGCCCATCACCAATGGATCTCGCTAAACCATGTCCCTCAACACAGTGTCCAAATGTTCCTTGAACACCTCCAGGGTCCGTGACTCCACAACCTCTTTGGGCAGCCCATTCCAGTGCCTGACCACCCTTTCAGAGAAGTAGTATTTCCTAACGTCCAGCCTGAACCTTCCCTGACGCAGCTTGAAGCCATTCCCTCTAGTCCTATCACTGGTTACACAAGAGAAGAGGCCGACCCCCAGCTCACTACAACCTCCCTTCAGGTAGTTAGAGAGAGCAATAAGGTCTCCCCTGAGCTTCGTCTTCTCCAGACTGAACAATCCCAGCTTCTTCAGTCGCTCCTCATAAGGCCTGTGCTCCAGACCACTCACCAGCTTTGTTGCCCTTCTCTGGACATGCTCGAGGGCCTCGATGTCTTTCTTGCAGTGAGGGGCCCAAAACTGCACACAGTACTCAAGGTGCAGCCTCACCAGTACTGAGTACAGGGGGACAATTACTTCCCTGTACCTGCTGGCTACACTATTTCTGATACAAGCCAGGATGCCATTGGCCTTCTTGGCCACCTGGGCACACTGTTGGCTCATGTTCAGTCTAGCATCAATCAATACCTCCAGGTCCATTTCCTCTACACAGTCTTCCAGCCACTCTGCCCCAAGCCTGTAGCATTGCCTGGGGTTATTGTGGCTGAAGTGCAGGACCTGGCATTTGATCTTGTTGAATCTCATCCCATTGGCTTCAGTCCAGCTTTCCAGCCTATCCAGATCCCTCTGTAGGGCCTCGCTACCCTCAGGCATATCGACACTTCCAGCCAACTTGGTGTCATCTGCAAACTTACTGAGGGTGCACTCAATGCCCTCATCCAGGTCATCAATAAAGATATTAAACAGGACAGGCCCCAGCACCGACCCCTGGGGAAAACCACTTGTGACCGGTTGCCAGCTGGATTGAACTCCATTCACCACCAGTCTCTGGGTCCAGCCCTCCAGCCGGTTCCTTACCCAAAGAAGGGTATACCTGTCCAGGCCATGGGCAGCCAGTTTTCCCAGGAGAATACTGTGGGAGACAGTGTCAAAGGCTTTGCTGAAGTCTAGGTAGACTACATCAACAGCCTTTCCCTCATCTACCAGTCTGGTCACCCAGTCATAGAAGGAGATGAGGTTGGTCAAGCAGGACCTGCCCCGGCACCGATGCCAGGATAACATACTTGGGTTCTGACAAAGCGTCTATTATTCCTAATGATTACTAATGAAGAAAAGATAACCAGTGAAAACACAAGTGGTGTTTTTGTGGTTTTGGTAATAGCATACTCATTTTATCCTCTGTTAAAGTGTGGCATAATCTGCAGAATGTTGTGTTTCAGTGCTTTCCGCCGGCTTTCCACCGACACACTAAAATTTCATAACCTCTGAAACCTGAAGATACATTTAAAATCTTATTTTTTTTTGGAAAGAAATTTCCAGATGGAGTAACTATTATTGGCATTTGCATGCCACAGTTGCTCCTTTTACCTTTGAAGCCCTGATACATAGACATGCATCCTGCATAACAGTCGGGGTGTATTAGAGCCAAATTTATAGAGCTGAAATTATTCCTGTCTCTTAATACAGTCAGCTGTAAATTGGGGGCAAGAGCCAGTCACATTTTTGGTGAAAGGTATTTGTGATGAATTTTTTTCCATCTTCAAATGTAATTGAACCTTTGGAATTACAGAGAGAAGAGAGAGATTGCAACAACATTTTCATTCTTCTTCATTCTCAAAGATTAAGAAAAGTATGTTTATTGTTTCAGAGGTTATTTCCTGCTCTTTAATTTCAGACTGTCATCTATTTCCACTGCTCTCAAATTTGTTTTTATATGACAAGTTAGTCCAAAGCAGAGCAACAGTGCATCTGAAAAGATAGAGGTATATGTGAAAAGTTCACAGACGCATTACAATGTAACATTTTTTTCCTTTTCAGGAACACACTGAGGTTATGAAATCCATTAGTTTTAATTTAATGAATGAGAATGGCAGCTCTGGAAGTAAGCTAAGATAGGCAAAAGACTTACAAAATGAATTTCTTGTCCTTGCTGACTTGGATTTTATTTTATAACGTCAGTTTTGTCTTGACATATTTTGGATGCTGACTGAAAAGACACTGAAGTGACAAACCTGCTCATTAGTTTTGTCTAACCACTATTGCGTTAATTGAGCATCAGTTTTAGCTGTATTTAGCAATTGAACTAATTATGAAATCTTTATCTGTCTCCTTAAATAGACCTTACTAAACATAGGTCTGAATTTGCAGGAAGCATCCTGAAAAACAGTGGGCCATTCTTGAGAGAGACTTGTATCTATTATGACAAATTTTAATTTCACTTTAAGGAGAAGCAAGAATTTCAGACAAATCATTATTTTATAGTTGATGTGCCTTGCTATTGTAGAGCAAAACTAAGGACATCAAAGTATTCTTGTGAAAGTAAAGAGAAAATAATGGAATTTGTCCCCCTGTGTTCACCTGTGATGAGGCCGCACCTCAAACTGTATGCCTGAAGTCTCGTTTCCTTTTTCCAATTATATATGTTGGACTACATTAGATAACATTTTCCTAAAAACCTCCAGTTATCACAGTTACAACACTGTTATCAGGAGATTCAGCATGCTCAAAGTGCAAGTAAATTATTAGGGCTTGTTAGTAACTGTAAGAACAGCTAAGAACAATGAGTAATGCCTAAGATTTTTGGACATATAACTGAATCTCTGTACAAAACTTATTACAGGTTTACTGCTTTAACATATAACTTTAACTAACGGTTGATAGAAAAGCATCCTACTTATAGCAAGCCTTTTGAAGATTATGGTGATTATTAAATATAGCATTATACTGTGGGCCAGTGAAAGATTATGCAAGCAGACTTTTAGAGGAAATGCAACAAAATATCCCAACATTATGGTGAACAGAGAAGAAAACAATACAGTCAACACCATTAAAACAGATCCTAGTGAAGTCTTGGGGTGAAAATATTTTCCTGCCATTGGCCAGACAGATATGGCCAATTGGTATCCATGGGCTATCAAATGTGGTCAAAATGCAAGATGAGGGTTTGGTTCTCCAGAGTAACATGTGAGGTAACAAATCTTTTCCTAGTTATTTCTGTTCACTGTTTTTAGTTTGGTTATCGGGAAATTCATAGGCTATGTATTTCTCTTCTCCTACCAAGCATCACATTTAAAGAATAATCAATGAATGAAACACAGGTCTCCCAGAAATCTGGGAAATGGTTTTAAGTTGAAGGAGGAAATATTTAAGTTGGATATAAGGGGGAAATTCTTTACCAAGAGAGTGGTGAGGTGTTGGAACAGGCTGCCCAGAGAGGTTGTGGATGCCCAGTTCTTGGAGGTGTTCAAGGCCAGGTTGGATGGGTCTCTGGTCAGATTGCTCAAGTATTACATATGGAGGTTGGTGGGCCTGCCTGTGGCAGGAGGGTTGGAGATTGATGACCCTTGAGGTCTCTTCCAACCCAAGACACTCTATTCTATGAAATCTGTCTTGAATGCCTTGGTACACAGATGCTGTGTACTATGTACACAGATGTCAGGGTACTGTGAAGACCAGAGCTTCTTGGGACTTGGAGCATCAGCCCATCCCATGACTCCAGCAAGCAGCAAGGTAGCCCCAGGCATCTCTCCGGGGATAGGGGTAGACCAAGGATGGGCCACACTGTGGATGTTGACTAAGTATCTGGCAAAGAATTTTCCTAGTCCTATAATAAATGTGAACATTAAAACCTCCTTTTTCAAACCTGTAACTGGGAAATTTGTAAATTTATATCTAAATAGATTACGTCTATAGTACAGTGGTAATCATATTCAAAGGAATATGGAAAAGTAAGCTTCACTCTTAAGAAGGTTATATACAAAAAATAAAGAATAATTTGATGATATAAAGCCCAGTTTTCGATTTGCCCTTCTGAAATAGTAACAGCTCCTGTTCTTTCAATAGAATAAAAAGTAGGTAACTAGGTTGCAGGAGAGAATTTGCTAATGAGATTAATCTTCAGTGAGCATATCATGACAGAGCCAAGCTGTCATATCTGTTGAGGACACATAGCTGAGTCCCTCACACTGCTCTGGGGATTTGGGTTCCAAAGGCCTATGGGCTCAAGGAAAAAATCATGCCCATCTCCAGACTGGATTCATTCTTCCTGTTTTCAGTCTCTAACTCCATGTAGTACTACGGGTACTATTCACAGATCCTCCAGCTAGTACTGCAGCTGACAGATTGCTGTCAGTGTTTCTCATGCATTACTCATTAAATTCAATGGTTTTGACTGTTCCATTGCTTTCTGCCCTTAATTTAGTAGATTTATTCAGTTTGACCCCTTCAAGCTCTGGTAGGCTGAATAAAAAAGTGTAATAGCACACATGGAAGGCAGGCCTCTGAAAATCCCTACTTAGTGTTACTAGAGATGTTCATCATCAGTATTTGTTTCATAAATCTATGAATTTTAAAAATAAAAATTAGAATTAGAATTAGAAATGTCAGCAGCTACAAAAATTCTACAATAATTCTCTCCCACTTAGCCAAAGCCTCATGAAGTTGTATATTATATGTTAAATTTTTATCTTATTTTCAAGGTAACAGGAAAAAGGCCAGGGAGCTAGTTGTCAGATGCTAACATGTTTGCAGTGGTGTTGCTAATCTTAGTCACAAAGCTAATACTGCAGGGTAACTCAGCAAATACATCTATCCTGATGAAATATGTCTTCTCACTCAATGAGCCAGAACATGCTAGAGATATTTCAGTCATTGTAGATGCTGTGTAAAAATAATTCTTAATCACATACTAGCCTGCAATTAAGTCAGGTATTCAGATGAAATTTAAAATATGTATTCTACATACATGCTTCTCTCGTCACACAATTTAATTCTTTCACACTGCTTTTTTCTTTCTTTTTTTTTTTTTAAATGCTCATATCTGTATTTTTTTATACAACGGTTCTTCTGAAAGTAATGCCTCCTATTTTATTATGTTGACCCATGACATCAGAGGCAGATGTTGGTAGTACGGCAGTAGGGATTGAACCTTCCCACCAATATCTCATTATATGCTGTTGCCGCATGACAGATGGCAGCAAAGGGGCAGTCTGACACAATGGTGTCTGACGTGGAAGTTCAGATGAAGCAAAGGTGTGTCACTGAACTATTCCATGCAGAAAGAAATGGCACCCACTGACATTCATCAACACTCGCTGAACATTTATGGAGACCGATCAGTGGATGTGAGCACAGTGGGGGGTGGGAGGGGAGCTTCAGCTGTGGCAGCAGCAACAGTGGATCACCGCACTGGTGCGCATTTTACAAGCAAAACATGCAGGCTCTTGGTCATTGCTGATGAAAATGTATAGCTCATGGTGGTGACTATTTTGAAAAATAGTATCCTGTAGCTGAGAATTTGCTCTATCAAGTAGTTATTGTGTACTTTGTATCTGCTGTAGTTTCCATAGAAATAAATAGGAAGCATTACTTTCAGAGAGTAAAGTAATTGAAACTATTTTATTAAACTCACATATTTTCATTAACAAAACATATAGAGAAAGAGAAGCTATTATTTCTGGAATGAAACTGAAGAAAAGTTAAGTAAATATAAAGATAAAATTTAAATTAAAAAAAAAAAAAAAAAGAGGATTTCCATTAGGATACAAAAGAAACTAGAATATGTAACTGGGCAAAATATTTGCTCTGAGAGTATGCTCAATAAGTTCTTCTGTATCTGTTCTATTTCTAAGGAAGTTTTTTAAACTGAAAGTTTTATCTTTTATAGTAGAAAATGAAGCATAGTCTCTAGGAAAGCCTAGATAAAACTCGTATAAATTGAAAATGGAATAGCATAAGAAAAATGCAAACCGAAAGTTTTCCAAAGTGTTGTCTAGGAACTGAAATATATAGGAGTTTGTTCTGAGTTGCTTGTGAAAAATAATTTCAAGTGAGCTTATGAATTAAGAGGGATCAATCAGGCACCAAATAAAAATTTTCATAAGCAATACTCAGAAGAAAAAGAAGGATGACTTTAGGAACTCCCATGAATGCATGACATATGAATTTTAAAAAAAGCCAGATAATAAGCTAACCGTCAGTAAAGAGCACTTCATAATGAATGTTTCTTCAGTATCATAACTAAAATAACATTTAGAATTACTGTGATTTTTAGAATGTAATATAAATGAAAAATGATTTTTTTCATAGTTTGTAAAGCCTTGTTTGTTCAAACAAGTGACCTCAAGAAAATGTTTAGAACAGATGCTCAGTATAGCTTGCTATGTTCAACCTACCTAAGTTAACTTGAACATGAAAAACTGTCTTTATTCTATCAAAAGTCTTCCCTAAATACATTAAATTTATTCCACTGTAAAAGATATTAATAATGTACCCTTTATGATCATGGATTACACAATATTTAATGTATGTTTTATATAAAGTTATGTGGACCCCTGTTGTAGGAGGAGGTTTAGCATAACTCTACAATAAAACGTGACACAAAATGATCTGTGCTTTAGGTGGTGTAACAAAATCGTGATTAGTAACTGCAGACCTTAGTACACATCTCATCTCGTTTTACAGCACTGGGCTGCTCAGTTTTGTCACCCTTACTCACAGTGTTGACATTTATGATCATATACTTACAGATGGATGAGAAATGAAAACTAGATGTCAAACTTTCCGCAATTCAACTGATTAATGTGGCATAGATTGTGAAGACTTATTTGCTGTATTCTGGTTGATTTTTATGCAATAGGAGCATTGTTTACTCCTGCTAAATTAATAACCAATAGAAAAAATTATTAGCGCTTCCTTCAATTTGCTTTTTTCTTATCTGGCAACATCAATCTTGAAGACTATGTTGAGGCTGGAAACATGTTCAAAAGTCAGATGATGTTGCTGCTTGGGTAATAAAGCATTGCTGAAGTATTAAACTAATTTTAGCTTTAGTTTATCAGATTGTTTCATGGTTTTAATTAGTAAATTATAACAGAGCTCCTATGGGAATCAGATATTACAGACTGCTCAATTGTTCACTCCTCATTAATGTTATGCTAAACAGAAAATGAAATGATTAATAATTTAACCACCAATTGTTTAATACATATACTAATTATGCTGATTAGAAGAAGGTAAGTTTGTTTCTGTGCTAGTAAACTGGTTTAAATAGATAGTAAAGAGTAAACCGGTTTTGAAATTTTCTAGAGAAATGAAATAAAAATAATTGTTCTTCTAGGAACAGTAAATACACATCAATAACATATTATGCTATTTCAAAAGCAGTCATCAAAGTATGCATGAATAAGAAGAAGAGGCAGTGTGAATGTTTCCTTATGTTCAGCTCTTGAACTTTGCAGCCTCCTTGGACACTTCATGCAGTTAATTTCTGACTTGCAGTGGAAGAAAACAGCAAAATAACAAATTGCACATGATAGTGAGGTTTAGAAATAGGCCTGATTATTTATTAAATTATATAATCCTAAAGTATTTATGGTACTGATTTGGTTTTCAGGCTTGTATACTTTAAATAATAAGGTGGATATATTTTGTATTATTTGCTGCTGGGTAAATTGTTATTGCTTTAAAGGCCTTAACTTCACTGTGTGTAAAGTCACACAGACAAACTTGCACTTTGTTTCCCCAGAAAAAGAACAAAACCAAGAAAAAACAATTTTCTCACTTTTTGCTATCCTACAGAAGGCTCTTTTAAGATAAGGTTCTATTATACCAGTAGTGAAACACACCCAGGCATAGTAGACTTTGGGACGCACAAAAGTTCTTCCTGGCCCTCTAGAGGTTACTCTGGTTCCTGTCAGACCTCAGGGTTTCTGCTGTCTGAGGCCAAGGGCCAGCCAGCAGTTAAGTGGAGCATCTGTTCTTGATACACTAGCACACATGCACAGACATGAAGAGAACAGAACTGAAGATCAGTACCCATACACTCACCACCTGGATTTACAGGCGTACAATTGCACTGGATTTCTTGAATATTATCACTGACTCTAAATCCATCTATATCCTTGCCTTCATCCAACATCCTTCAGTCAGTCAACAGCTCAAGCTATGGCTTTCTCGAGATGCTAGCCCCCTTCACCTATGCTAGTATAGCTTCTGGGTTCATTCTACAACCATCCACAAGCAATATAGTTCCCATCAGAAGCCAGCACCAAGACCTATGTGTTCCTCTGACCCATGGTTTCTCTCTCCAGTGGCTGACACTCAGATCTCTCATCCTACTCACTGGTTAGTCCGGCTTGAAGGTCACTAGTGGTTCACACACTCATACTGTCAGTGATGGGTGAACAAACTGAGTATGGCTACAAAATACAATTCCCACTGCAACCTGGAGTTACAAAAACCAGGCTAGACCAAATAAGGACAATAGTCTTCAGTTTACTTATACTAAGCCAGTCTTTTATGTCACAGATCATCTCTCTTTCCAATACCTGTTCTTTCTTCATTCACCTTGACCTCTCCCATTCTCCAACTTTGCTTATTCCCAGATGAACAGCCCACTTCTAATTAACTTCTCCCTGCTGGACTCTGTTTTGTTAAATCCATACATGTTTTTGTTATCTCACAGATTACGGTTGCTGTGGCTCTGCTTGTCTTGCAAGATTTCACTTCCAAAAGATCCCCAGCTTCACCTTCAATTATCTGTGAGGTTTGGCTGTCTCTCACCTCACTCACTCTTAACCATCTGTGAAATCTGACCATTTCTCACAATGAAAATTATAACGTGTCAGCTTCTCACTCTGCTATCTTTCATGACCAGTGATTTCTCCTGTCAAGTCTAGCAGTTTTTCATGGTGATTTCAGTTAGCTAAACCTCAGGCCATGGCCTAATTATGTATTGGTATGCCTCAACACTATGTTCCATCTATTATTTGCAAGAGCTTCACCTCATGTTTGCCCAGTAAAATGAGTGACGAATGCTCCTGCCTTGCAGCCACGGAGTCAGCCATTGGATTAGTCGTCTTTGACACGTACTGCTTAGCATCATACCCTTTTACTCAATCCCAGCACCAAAGCCTGCATTGTTCTACAGGACTTTTCAAAGGGACAGTTTCAACAATGAGCAAAAATGCCCATCCTGCCAACACACAAACACACACACACACACACAAAAACAAAAACAAAACCAGAAATGTGAACATGTAAGTGGTGGCAAGAAGGATGATCCGACTCTTTTATTTACCTCTTTTTATGAAGTCTCAATTGTTACCACGTAAGAGATGAATTATTAAACATGAAAGCTTCTGAAAATACTTTCATATTTCTTTTAGATGGATATTTTAACTTGGAAATTGTATTCAGAATCCTACACTGAAATTAATTGTAAGTAGAAGGAGATCAAAATTTGTGCATTACTGGGAATTTGTATTCTAAGAATCAATGAATATTCTGCTGAAATATCAGCATATAAGTAAAATCCAGTCAAGGCAAAAAAATGCACAAGACAGAGAAAGGATATACTAACCGTATGGCTTTAAATGTGGAGAAAAAAAGAAAAGAAAAAAAAAAAGGAAAAAAGACATATCATGCTTATGTAATAACAGTAGAAAGATGAAGTATGTCTTCACTTTTTTTGAAAATATACCAGTATTAGATAATTAGAAGTTTATGTAATCAGTTTGTGGTATGAGATCACGATAAGTTTGGAACTCAGTTAAAGAAGATCGCATCCTTTTCTGCTGACAGTGTAGTCTAGCAAATATTTTCACTGAAAATATAATCACAACTTGAGTACTCTGTCTTACTGATAACCTGTAATGCCATCTATTATAAAATTATTTGTATACACAAATGTGATGATCCTTAAGTATGATATTTTGGCTTTAGTCTAAGAAAACAAGACAAGCAAGCAAACAAACAAACAAAAACAAACCCAAGAGGATATTAATTTCATCTACATCATGATATTTTTAAATAAAAGAACAGATTTCTCAGCGTTGTTGACCTTTGTCCAAATAATGTCTTTAATAGTAGTATCCATATTTGAGCTTCTATTTTCAAAGCAATCAAAGCTGTCATTGTTACAGTGCTAAAAGATCTGACAGTTAAGTCTCATGAAAGAACCAGTCTGTCACTAAGTCCAAAGAAAAGTTATTCTGCAGATCAGTCAGCAGTAAAACAAAACCAGAATATGTTTTACATGTGAATATTTCATGAATAAAATGTGGTTAGCCCTACTGATCCTAAGAACATTATACTTGTAAATAGGAAAGTAATTTTTATTTTTCTAATTACTATCATCATTTTAAGAAACAGCTTATTATCAGAAAATGATGTTGGATGAAAAATGACACTTGCCTGGTGCTGATGGACTTTATGACAGTGCTTTCCAATAAAAATATAATCACTAGTTGTAGACTTCATTGAACAACATGTTTGCATGATGACATGTCCAGGTCCAAAATTTAGTTCTGCCAAAGTGCACTGGTTACACTTACAAAATTATTTTATCTAGATGATGTCATTTTAACTCTTCTTGCTTAAAACCACAATAATAGGTCAAAATTAAAGAAAATAGAAAAGGATGAGTTTGTAGGAACAATTCAGCTCAGTCAAACAATGAAAGCAGAAAAAAGCAATGTCTGAAATTTGAGCAGATACAATAACACAGAAGGTTTAGAGAGTATGCTGGCCCTTTTGTTTTGGTTCATACTTATTTGGCACATTGTACCATCTCAGCATTTTGGTTAGTGTCTGCAGCTAATAGAAAGTGGCATCATCTTTCTGAAGCAATCCCCACTATAGAATAGTGTGTTAGCTATAAGGCATACCAAGTCCTCCAAAAACTGAATTATTAACATTAGAGTTAGCCATATATTTTTTTCATTTTTTTCTTTCACAGTTTAATGCTTAGAGCAAACCCGTATGCTGTCATAAGGACAAGCCATGTCCAGAGAGATACATAAAATACATAAAAACATCCATATTTTTAGAAATCAGTGTTGGAGTGTTGTTTGTTTGTTGGTGGGTTTTTTGTTGTTGTTTTTGTTCTTTTAAATGATGTTGGAAATTCTTCTTAGTTGCTTGGCAATTTTTTCAGCTTACTCTGTACTATGCTGGCAGGGAGCTGTGATGCTGACCCTGCACCTGTCTATGGAACTGCAGATGGCTGATGTAACACAGGCTATTGACTTCAAAACAGGAAGGAGGAGGGGAACCAGATTGCTTCTGTGAGATGCATACATATTTTTAAATGCTAATTGTTTGTTCCCTAAAATATTACGAAGGCTTGTGCATTTACAACTGGGATTCATCTTCATGCATCATTAACATCCTAATGTATACCTTTGGCGATGAAGGGAAATCTGTTCAGAAATTACACATTTCCAGTTGCACACAAAGTGACTTGCAATGTTAGTCAACAATATATTCAGTTTCAGTGAATTGAAAGAAACAGATGCAGAATGAATAAAAAACATGCAAAGTAACTTAAACAATGATGCAACTATGTAATTTTTTTAATATATTAATGAAATTGCACCACAAAGAAAGCATATATCAAATACACACAAGACTGAACTTTTAAAATTACCTGGGATTTTAGGAATAGCAAAAGGCAACATCATTGTCCTCACACAGTTAAAAAGAGACATCAGAATAGTTAAAAATAGTGGACTATTAAAGGCCTAGAAATAGAACAAATCTGGTACCTTTCCAAAGATTAAGAAAAAAAGAGCAGAGCTGTATTAGTAAAATCAAGCAAAATAATGGTCATTTTTACTATAAAAGAGTGAATGAAGATCAAATTCTCTTGCACAATGACACACACAAACACACGTACATATGTATATAGATATAGAATTAAAAATTAAAAAAACACTCAATTTGAATCTTGTAACACTCTAATTAATGTAAATATATAAAATATTGATAGTTCCCATTTTTATAAATGATGTAAATCCCACATGCAAGTATATGAACAAAAATATTTTTAAATGTATTTTGTTACATTCAGTGTAAATTTACATTTCTAGGATTTAAGCTGTGTTGACACAATCTTAATACGAGTCAAATCATCTTGATCTACCTGAAGAATGGACTTAATTTTAGTAAGTTAATCAATGCCAGGAAAATTAAGATTTATTTAGTAGATGAGATGAAAACTACAGGTTCTGTTTCCTTCACTACCTTTTCAGTGAAATGGAAATGATGGAGAGGAGTTGTCTGAAGGCCTTACTGGAAAGAATATCCATTATAGAAATAAGTTTTGTTAAAATATTACCTTTAACTGAAGTTGATTTAGTTGCATTCATTTAATTTATTTATTTAGTGTAATTAAATTTATGCAAATTTTAACATCCTGTTTTCACAGAATATTTTCAAATATGTTAAGATAATAAATTTACATATCAAATTAAAAACAAATTTTGACAATTCTTAATCCGAGTCTAATAATGTTATTTGTTTTTTTAATCTTGCACCTAGGAACAAACACATTTGCATTTTTGTATGTTCAAATATTTGTAAACTCCACTTTTACTCATATACCATATTTTCAAATAACTACAGAGCTATGGTGAAATATCATAAGGAATTTTAGACTACACAGAATAATCAGTCTTCAGTCTTAATTAACCTATGAAAAATAATTTTTTAATGGTTTTTGTTTGTTTGTTTGTTTGTTTTTGTTTTTTTCTGATATAGCCCAAAGTCAGACATGGAGAAGATCATACCAAAGTAACTAATGATTATTCTACTGAAATTCTTCGAATATTTGAACTGAAGTAATTAACAACTGCTTGATAATATTCTGATAATGTAATGAGGTCATATTCAATGTCATGTAGAGTACTTCTTTTGAATCTGAATGTTGAACAGAATTCAGTTTTATGTTTACTGCCTCTTTTTGTGTTCATTCCAGATTCTGACTTCAATAGTGGGATGAAATAGAACACTGCAATTCTTTATAGTGCATCTAAAAATAGAAACATGGCCTAAATATATTGTTTGATGATCACATTATATCTCTACAAACATCAAAGAAATGCAAGAGACATTGACAACATATCTCCTCCTTTGCATACATTAGCAACACTGCAGTTCACTTGCAATCTTACATTTTCCATTTGTAAAGTCAGTGGAAAATCGATATGGTGGTGTCAAGAGACATTCTTCCATGCAACAAGTGAAAAAGTCAGTTTGATTGAAATCATAGAATCATGGAATGGCTTGGGTTGGAAGGGACCTCAAGGATCATCAAGCTCCAACCCCCCAGCTGCAGACAGGGCCGCCAACCAATATAGTCACCACCACGAGCTATGCATTTTCACCAGCAATGAACAATAGCCTGCATGCTTTGCTTGTAAAACATGTATCAGTGGATGCTGTTACCATTGCTGAAACTCCCCACCCACCACCTCATTGTGCTCACATCCCATGCTTGGTCTCCACAAATGTTCAGAAGTTGATGAATGTCAATGGGTGTCATTTTTTTTCGCATGGAGGAATTCAATTCCACACCTTTTCTTTGTCTGCACTTCCATGTCAGATGCCATTTGGTCACACAGCAACAAAACAAAAACAGTATATTGGTGAGAAGGTTCAGTCTCTACTGCCATACCACCAACATCCACCTCTGACATCATAGGCCAACATAATAAATTAGGAGGCATTACTTTCAGAGCAACCCTCGTAAATGGCTAAGTATTGTCACTTGAGTTTGAAAATAGAAATGAAAATAAATATGCTACTGAACAAGTGCCGTAAATGGATCTAATTACCAGGTATTTTAGGAAGAATGCAGCTCTGGAATAATGACCAAAGCTTCCAATGATTCATTGCTGTAAGTCCTGTTCAGCTACGTTTTTGCACTGTAAGGCTCTTTCTTGTCTACATTCTTCATATCAAACAGCAACAGAGATTAAAATCTTCTATCACCACTGCATTTTAGCATTCACCTGGAAAGCTAAACAGTTGTTCAGCAATGATAATGCAATGTTTTTGTCATTATACTACTTCCTCTCATGTCTGAAATCAGGATTACAGCAGCAAGAGATGGAGATATATCTGCATGCCAATGCTATCTGAGATGCAGCGGATACTGAGAAATCAGCTAAGTAATATATCATCTGGTTTCCATATCATTTACCCTATTTATTTCAGAACATAAATGTACTCCCTTTACACCAATCACTCTTCTGCCCCTTGCTTTACAGTTAGTAAGTTGCATTCGTAACAAGGAATGTGTGTATTTAAATATATATACATATACATATGTAAATACAAATGTGAAGCAATTTCCATTGGAGTTACTGAAAAAATATTTAACATCCTCACTTAAAGCTAAATGCAAATATATGGGCGTGTATATCAAGATCTATGTGCATCAATTCGTATGTGGATAATAAACTCTGAGTTCTTTTCAGCTAAACCATGACATATATATGTGTACACATTTTTTAGAAAAATGTACATCTTAACTCAAGTGGCATTAACTTTTCTTAATTTTTATCTTTATAAATCTCTGCGGGTATTTTCTTCCATTTTCAGGGCACCATTTTTGCAGCTGCTCCTGCAAATATCTCCCTACAGTGCAATCCGATTTTCCTTGTACATATCAAATGAAGTGTAAAGTAGTGAAAGATACAGAAATGAGCAGAGTTCTGACACCCTGTGGGTAAGACACTGAAGTCATTTTCATTTGTCAAGTAGGTGATGTAACAGCTAAATGAAAACCTCTTAGCAAAACCTGAGACATCCAGTTTCTTTATATACTCAAACCAGGCTCTGCTCCTTTGTGTTCATTCCCTATCTTTTCAAAATGCTTACAGCTCTCAGTAATGTCTATTGGCATAAAGTCTTAGGGTCAGCATCAAATCCCATTAAAATAATCTGAAAGACTCCTTTTGAGTTCAGTGGGTTTTAAATCAGACTCTTATTAGACTCACCTTGTAGAGTAATAAATATTCATAGATGGATGAAAGAACAGAAAATCTCTCCAGTAGTTTTGAGTCCAGCAAAAAGATCATTTCCTTGGTGAAGGATAATTCCCTTGTTGACCAAGAAAGTCTCATGGGCCAGGATGAAAGTCTGTGCTTTAGGGATATGCAGGATATAATCGGGTAAAAAAGGTAATAAAAAGAATATAACTATAGAAGCACATAACAGAATTTATAATGAAATACCTGCAAGATATTCAGGTGTCTTATTTTTTTCTTTAAGCTAAATGCAACTGGAATTTTTGTGAATGTTAACTGATTGTTTCTAACAAATCACTTTGCCACTAAATAGCATGTTGGCACAGCTTCAGTAATCAAATTAAAGCAAGGTAATTTTTAATTCTGCTTCTAGTGTCTCCCGCTAAACAAGCAACTCCTCTCCATTTATGTTATGCAGCTGCCAATGCTATAATCTTGTTCAGCCTCTTGTGGTATAATAAAGTCTTACTGACAGGACTGAATTCAATGTTTTCTGTTTTACATAATAAGATTCAGACTGGTGAGTTTGAGTGGAGGCCTGGCTGGAAAACCTCAGTGTGCTTTCTCAATATATGGACTATTTTTTATGCAGAGTGAGTTAGAGAAGCAAAGACAGAGGATTTGAGAGAAGTGGAAATTAAGACATCACCAGATGCTAAGAAACTTGGACATTCAGGTAGTGGAGACTTCACTTTTGGTACAAGTCAAAAGGAGTCTCAAGGTGCAGAAATTGCACTACTATCACAGTAGTTTCATATTAGTACTTAAAACACACTTTATAAAAAGATGAAGTGTTTCTGAAATGCTGACTTGACAGAATGGTGGCAAACTCTAAGGACATCATTTGTTCACACAGGGAAAAGGCATTATATGATGTTTTCTGCTGCAATTACTCTGACTACAGTACCATACTCTACATACAGTACAGTGTAGTGAGCAGGACTATGGAAGTAATCCTGCTCCTGTACTCAGCACTGGTGAGGCCTCACCTCAAGTACTGCGTTCAGTTTTGGGCACCTCAGTACAAGAAGGACATGAAGGTGCTGGAGCAGGTCCAAAGAAGGGCAACAAGGCTTGTGAAGGGCTTGAAAAATATGCCCTATGAGGAGCGACTGACAGAACTGGGGCTGTTTAGTCTGGGGAAGAGGAGGCTGAGGGGAGACCTTATTGCTCTCTTCAAATACTTGAAAGGTGCTTGCACAGAGAGCAGGGCTGGTCTCTTCTCACTGGTGACAAGTGACAGGACGAGGGGAAATGGCCTCAAGTTGTGCCAGGGGAGGTTTAGACTGGATATCAGAAGAATTTCTTTACAGAAAGGGTTGTTAAGCACTGGAATAGGCTCCCCAGGTTCCCAGGTGGTTGTGTCGCCATCCCTGAATGTGTTTGAAATCCATTTGGATGTGGTGCTCGGGGACATGATTTAGCAGAGGGTTGTTAGTTAGGGTAGTATGGTTAGGTTGCAGTTGGACTTGATGATCTTGAAGGTCTTTTCCAACCTAAGCAACTCTATGATTCTATGATTCTTTGATTCTACCATCCAATGACATGGAAAGAAAGAATCAATCCAATAGACTTTATATAGACCTAAACCCACCTTGGTGGCTTAGCTGGTGGACAAGGTCTTTGTATGCGTACTCAAAGAGCAAGATAAGGTTATCAACAAGGCTTCAGAAATTGCTGAGGTTTCTTTTGGCATAACCTTGTATGTTATAGTAGTAACAAAATACTCAGTGCATAGCCATGCATTTTGCAGTACTGGCCCAGGGTGTAGTTGTTTTTGTCACTTAGTGTCATTCATTTAATGTAAATACTATACACTTATGTAAGAATATGTTTTAATTGTATAGAAAAAGACGGGAAATATTAAGTTATAACATGCCTAAGGAGCTAAAAACTGTAATGCACATACATTGCAGAAATAAAAACTTTTTTTTCTTGTTATTGTCCCAGATATTACCCCTTTGGTGGAATCAACTAGACTAATAAGTACATTGTGTGTAAATGCAGTATTAAAATATGGTGTGACTATTTAAATGTACAGTCATAGAGCGTCCATACCAATAGAAAGAAGAACTTAAATCACACTAATTATCTCGATATCTGCTGGTCTTAGCAGAAAGAGAAAGCAGCAAAGGAGTGTGTACAAACTACTTTGTCAGCTATAGGCATTCACCCCTACAAGTAGACATAAAGTGCATAGGTAGAATGAGAACATGACACTTCTGTAGTTGCCTGCACCATGGACTAGATAACAGGTGCTCTCAATCACTGCATATCTGTTCAGTGTCTTTCTAAGGACACTATTTTCAAAACCCTGTCTGAAAAGAAAAGCCCAAATTCCAGGAGTCTTTTTAACAGTAACCAGTGATCTGAAGCAACACATTTCACAGTTATTCTTAGAGGTAACACTCTCTTTATTCTTATTTTTCATTGAAAAAATCAAGACAAAAATGCTGAAAAGCATTAATAAACATCCCACCATAGTTTCTCAGACAGATGTAATCAGTATGATCTCAATTTATTAAAAAAATACCAGTAGTAAAACGTCATCTTTTAGGTAAAGCCCTCAGTTGTCCAGGCTTACAAACAAATATGGGTAAACACACTAAATTGAGAGCTTATTTAATTAAGCTTAGTTTGACTTTCTCATTTGGTAGGTTCAGGATTCTAAATTGATGTATTCTATAGTTTGCTGTGAGACATTTCAATTTTAAGTATTTCTGCCTGTCAGTGCTGAAGGTTAATTATAGTTTCCATGATGTCTTCTCATGATGAGTAAAAGTTAAACTGCAATAAAAGAATGGTACCAATAATTCTCTAAAGAAAAGGTCTTTATGCATTGAAGTAAGCAACTTTTTTTTGTTATCTTAGAAGACATTGTTGCTATAAGACCAGCTGTGGCCTCTCCTGTTCCTGTGAAGTCAGAGAATTGTAATTGTTATTAGGCCTCTGAGCACTTAAACCACAGTATTTTACAGAATTCTGTGCTCATTGACATAAGCATTCTCAAACATAGGAGAAAAATTATGAGAAACCAAGGGAATGGACTAACAGTATTTGTTAGAACATTATGTACAAAGCAGTACTGTTGCTCTGGACTTTTTTTCTGGTATGAAAAACTTTGATGCCAATGCTTCACATTCATCACACAGTCACTGATCAATAGATTATGAGTAGTCAGAACCCAGCTTTCCACACTGCTTGATTTTCAGCTGAAGTAAACCCTCAGTCAGGCCGAATCTCTTCCATTACTTTTTCAGCTGTGATGAAATGTCAGCTGCATTTAGCTTTGTCTCAGAGAACATTACCTCCTCAAAATGTGGAAAACCACCATGAGGCATTACCACAATACGGACAGAACACCTGAGGCTGCAAAGACAAAGTCTGCTTTTTATCTCACAGTGGTAAAATTCATGTGACAATAGTTCACATTATAAACCTTGAAGAAAACTAGATTAATTGAATTTTTATTAAGAACAGTGTGAAAGAAAAACAAAAAGGAAATACCAATAGGGGTACAAGACCTAGCTTGGCAAAAAGGAAGCTATTACAGTTTAGTGGGCTCTGCAGAATACTGAGGATATCTAGGGTGAGTCTAAATGGAATCATAAAGACATGAAAAATAGGGAGATTATGTGCTAAATTTACTGATTTTGTAAGAAGTGTTTCTGAAATCCAAGTGAAGTTAGAGATAAGTATCGTGATTGAGCTTGACGTGTTTGTATCAATCATTTTCACTGTTGGTAGTTCCTGAAAAATTAGTCCAACTGGGGAGTTTACATGTTCTGATCCCAAATTATTTCATAATATTAAATATGTCTTTGCAGGTGTGTTTATTTTCCTATTCCTTAAAGGACAACTAAACTATGGCAATTTATCCTGGAAAGAAATGTAGGATTTAATTTTTTTAATTTCCCCGTTTTACCACCCCCATAAAACAATTAAAAGCTTTCTGTTCTTGAGGAATTCTGAGCAGAAGCCAAGCATTCAGAATATTCCATCTTTACTTAGAGTTCTTGTGGCGTTCCGTAGCTATTTAAGTTATTGTACTTCTGAAGCTGAACATTAAATATGTCTTGCATGGAAATAAATGTGTATAAAACCTACAAATACCATAAACACTTTCAGAAAATAATCTATAAATTTCACTGTATTAGTTTTTATGCACAAATTACTGAGAAAGCTATTTTTCTAGATAGGCCTGAGTCTCTATCCATGACATTCAAGGTCATCTTTTATTTTTCTCTGGCATTTGTACAAATGCTGAAACAGAAATTCATTTAAAATTACTTCATACCATGAATTAATAGAATGGTAAGGTGGTGTTGGTAGAGATTTAGGCAGTGTGATTTGGTGCTTAATCTTCTGTGGCCATATTGCTGAGTTTTAAAACCATTCTGGAACCAGCTCTGAGACCACACATCTAAGCCTAAAATATTTTCTTCTTGTTCTTGTTCTAGAGTAGGATGTATGTTGCTCCTATACCTGAAGATCAGAAATTTATTGCTGCCTTTGGAGATGACTCTTCAACAAGAGACATATCTTGTCAAGTTGTGAACAGTGGGTATCTACAGCTCGACTGAACTTCTTGTTTTCAAAAAATGAAAAATTCACTGAGATTTCTATTTTTCCTCTACAGCAATTTTATTTCTGTCTGGTTAAAATGTGTTCCTTACACACGTATCTATTTCAAAACATTAACTGATAGAACAGACAAGGTCCTTAAAGAAATAAAGAGTCTAGGAAGAAAGAGAATTAAAGCAAATATATTGATCATTATACAGGAGAATAATATTTACAAACATTTCTTAATGGCTGTCTTTGTTTTCAGAATTCATAATAGCTCAGCATGTTGTGAAGACAACAGAGTAGGCAGAACTCATCAGTAATTACAAATTCTGTCAACCTTGTTAACAAAAATGGAAGAATGAAACTGCATTCCTGCAAAACTCAGAATCAATCAGAACACAGAATTGAGCTGTCACAGATGACAACCATACTTCTGCCTAAGCCAGGAGCAGATGGAGATATTTCATTATTGGTTGTAACCTTTCAGTTAATAAATAAATACATTTAGCTTGTATTCACAGATTAAAGGAAGCGTATATTGTTCTTAATATCAATAAAGAATTGGACCATGACCACTAAGAATGAAAACAAAAGTTGCCCCTGCAATTTGAAATGTATTCTGTAATTCAGACAGAAAAGGATGCTACAAAATGGAAGTGATCTTAAAAAAGATTCTGCTAATATGACAGAAATGTATTTCAACTGAAAAAAAAAACAACAAAGTTCTTTGAACTGTGAAAGGAACTAGCCTTTCTAATGCAAGTTTACTTCTGATTATACTATTTTATTTTATTATTTTTACAAAATGATGGCTCTTTCCCAGCATTTTCAGAATTGCTGGAATAACTGCTTCTAAAAGTAGCAGGAGTCAAAGACATAGTGGGATAGCATCCACTTAGAGAAAGGAAAGGATCGTGAAAGGGAAGCTCATGGAAATGTCTGAGTTCATAAAAATTCAATTTTATCTATTCTTGACTTGTGATCATTTGAGCTGTTATACACTGTCCCTAGTGAACTGTAGAAGAAAATAAAATAGCCTGGCTCAATTCTTGAGGATTTATATGTGAACAGGTCTCAAATTAAGACTGAAATGCAGATGAACTATGTCTTCAAGGTAAACACTGAGACTCAAACTGCAGTTGTGATCCCCCATAATAAATGGTAAAGTATTCCATACATGAGGCTGAGCATTGTTTCATAGAAACTAACACTTGCTTTATTTAAAAAGAGTGTACAGTTTATTGTATATCAGTAAACATGGTGCAAAATTATTCTTTTTGTGTGCGTGTGTTAACCTGTTAATAGGTTGCCTGTCTCCATAGACAAGATATTATTAGGTTTCATAGTCTGCATTATTCAAAAAAGAAATTGATATTCATAAAACCATTTAGTCCACTTTAAAATCCACCTGCATTTCCTATTCCTTTGAACTTCTGAGGCAATTAATCACTCAGCTTCATTAGATTGTATCTGAAGCAGTTCTTTCTTCATTTAACTCTTTGCTTTTAAGACCCCATTATAGTTCAATCCTAATTTACTTTATATAATTAAAAATAATTATGACTCACAGTGTAAAGTAACACTTTTCATTGCTCGAGCACAGAGGACCTGTAAGGTGTGGTTCCAAAAATACAAGTACTATGTCAAAGGGCATCCTCATGGCCTGGTTGCTTCCTCTTCCTATTGAATTCTCAACTAATGTAAGTTCTTATCACAGGGATCTGTAAGACACGTGATCTTCCTCTTGGAATGTAGGAGCCAGATGTGATAGGACAGCTTGTTAGGTGGAAGAGCAGGATCGTATCCAGTTGACACAGGTCGTTCTGAACGGCAAGTAAAACACTGATAGATGTCATCCTACTAACCAGAAAGCCTCTGAAAGTAGCTGACAATAATTTCTATGGCTAAAGTTTTCTGATTTTTATTACTTATGTAAGCAGAAGTTTGGACTGACTTTCTGCTTCAGCTCTTCATATATTGTCTTGATCTCAATATGCTTCTTACTGAGCAGTTTTATTCTGTGATGTTACACTATGATTTCTGATGTTTGGGTATAGATTCTAAGGGCCATAAATGGTAAAAGCGTATTGATCACACACTTCTTGGTATACAGAGCTGTGAACCACACAATAATTCTGATGGAAGAATTCATTTCAGTGGCTAACACATTTTTTAATTTCATTAAAGTCATTAAGGTAGAAAACTCAGTAATATGCTTGAAAAACATTAATTTTAGTATTTCTCTCAGCTAGGCTATACACATGCTGCTTCCTAAAATAATGCAAGATTTGGAGGGCAAGCAATGATTTGAGGGTCTTAGTAGACTTAAGTTCTCACACTGATTGGCATTTAAAAACAGGCACAAGGAAATGAAGAGGGATAGCTCAGACCAGCTGGAAGCACATGCCTAAGAACTAAATATTGCAGATGCCTACCGTGCTCATGGTAAAAAAAAGATCTTGTGCTCATGCTTTGTCCATAAACCAAACATTTTCTTTGAGGGGGGAAAACTCAAAAAGTCTGGAACACTGCACTGGTAAAGCAAGGAAGAAACAGAAAGGCACACATTTTTTTCCTCTCTTAAATTACCAACAAACAAAACAAACAGAAACAAACCCAAGATAACCTAAACATACCCAAGATTTGGCTGATATTTGTTTTTAATCAATAATAGAATGGAGGTGTCCTTTCTGAAGATAAGAAAGTTAATGGCTTGCCAAAGAAGGAGCAGAACAACCCAGCTGAAGTACAGACTGACTTCCATGTTATCATCCTAGCACAAAAGAATAGAGAGCTGACTTGATTCAATGAGTATATAATTAAATTAATACAATTGCAGTCAATTTTATGAAGGATAGGTCTTATCAGACTTTTTTTTATGAGACTAAAAGTTTGACTGAAGCAGATGACTGCAAATTTAATATACTTGGACCTCAGAAAGGTGTGATTTAAAGCTATTCTCAATCCCTTAAAAAAAGAGATGAAGGACTGACTAACTGGCAGATAGTAAAACATAATGTTCAACAAGGATTCATTAAATTGTATCTATCTAAGGTAATTCATTACTGTTAGCTTTAATTCACTAAGTCAACACATCAGACTCAAAGAAAAATATCTTATATAAATTCTTAGGATGTAGGGTTGCATGCTTTTGGGCTTAGAAGTTGCGGAACTACATACAAGTATAATCAAATAAAATCCTACAGTCTAAATTACATATAATATCAGATTAGAAACAAACATTCTGGAGCAAGAAACTATTTAAATATTTTTAAAATTTATAGATGAATATATATATGAATATATGAAATACTTTACTATTTCAGATTTAGGATTTATATATAATTTATATATAAAAGTATATATAAATATATATACTGGCCTTTCTCTAAAAAAATCTTGATCTTCCCAGCAGATACTTAAATAATATTTAAATAAATATTCTGTTCTTTTACTGGCATGTCTAGGAGTTCAGTGAGTTTCAATTCTGACATCACAACCTTGAATAAATTTTACAATTATCAGTACACTAGAAGAAGCAGCCAAAACTTCTGTAGCTGTAGAAACGGAACTTTCCTGCTACTCCTTTGGGAGTCCCTGCTTCTGTAGAGATAAACACACTGGCAAGGTGCAGTACTGAAAGCTTGCTTAGTTTCTGCAGAGTAAGCAAACAAAGGGATCCACTTACCATGGCAATAGATTGACAGTCCTCATGAGAAATATGTTATTTAGAGATTAAATCTTGTGTTAACTGTAGATCTTTTCTGTGTATAGGTGATCTGGACATGAGTTTTTCCTGCCAATCTTCCATGCTTCGGTCTGTCTTGAGAGAATAGATTAGTAAATAGTATGGATACATCGAAAGGTTAGTTTAGTCATTAATGAAGGTCACAATCCATTTCTCAGTCAGCACAAATTAAACAAATTCTATAAAGGATGGAACTCAATTAATACTCTGGGCATCCCTATCAAACTAATAATCCCAACATCACTGTCCTATTGATGGAGATATCTGGGAATTAATGGGTTATATGGGTTATATTAGGTGTTACATTTCATTTTATCCTAAACTAAACATGTGGAATATATCACAAGTGTGCTTTGAAAATATAATTCTCTTCAGTCAGAAAGGAAGATCACAGAATTGTTGGGATTGTCAGGGAACTTAAAGCTCAACCAATTCCATGCCCAGCTGCCACCCACTAGATCAGACTGCATAGGGCCCCATCCATCCTCCAGGGATTGGGCAGCCACAGCTTCTCTGGGCAGCCTGTGCCAGGGCCTCACTGTCCTCTGAGAATTTCTTCCTTATACCTAATCTGAATCTACTCATTTTCAGTTAAAATCCATTATCCCTTGTTCTATTACTACCAAACCATGTAAAAATTCAGTCCTGTTATAAGCTCCATTCAAGTACTGGAAGAGCACAACGAAATCTTACCAGAGCCTTCTCTTCCCCAGGCTAAATAAGCCCAGCTCCCTTCAGCCTTTCTTCTCATGAGAAGGTGCTCCAGCCCTCTGATCATTTTTGTGACTCTTCTCCGGTTGCTATTCCAGTTCTGACTCTTGGAGAGCATGTCCATTTAAGTAGTGTGTCAAGCATGACCATTTGTCTTCTAATTAGTAATTTTGAGGAGGGAGAATATTCACCTCTTTCATATGCTACAAACCCATGAAACTTGCATTGCACAACTGGTTAAGTACTACAAGACCACAATGAGAACTGCCTACAGCAAAATAAAAAATAAAAAATAAAAAAAGCAGTCTTTTATAGAAAGAGTTATAGAACTCTGTAAAACTTTTATATGCTGACTCCATGACCTTTGCCTTTTACTTGCAGGATGCTTATATCCTGCCTCTGTTTGAGAACATCAAATAACCATTAACTAAAAATGCTGATAGCCATAAATATCCGAATTTTATTTGCTAGAAATATATGGGAAGAACAGAGTTGTAATACCACTGTAAGAACTCTCAGATTCTTTAGAATTTAGTTGATACATGTCACATTTCAGATCTACAATTCAGAATTATGAAATTGATAGCAGAAGCAAATTGTGAGGACAATATCTGTTCTTTGTGCATTAATCTTTAAAAGTCCAAGTAATATCCAAGTATCACAGTAATATCTCTAATGAATTTATTGTCATAGTTAAAATGTGGAAATCTTATGCTACTTTCTTAGAAAATATGCATTTATTAGTACTTATGTTTTTTTAAAAACATATTGCTATATTGCTATATAAAACATATAAAAACATATTGCTATATATAATCTCTAATGCCAGAAATTGTTTTGAATGATTAGCCTTTCTGAATACTTCATTACACATACTTAATTAGGCTTCTGCATGCGTTAACAGTAGATGAATGTCATATCTTTCTACCCTGGCAAGGAAATAGAAACCTTTGTTAAGAGTAATTTAAGGTGAAGTCTATTTTCTACAGTGGAGAAAAAAACTATATTAACAGGATAAAGTAGAATTAATTATTTTATTTCCTATTAGTGTTCATATAACTTAATCTCTCTTTGGTAACATTCTCAATGACAAAACATAATGGAAATTTGGCCAGGTGATAATAGGTGTAGTGACTCAAATGAGATTTAGTAATGAGATAGCTGATGGGCTTTCATGCAAAGGACATTGCATTCAAACTACATTAACAGATGATTAGCAAGCATAAATTAAGAGGCAAAAAGAACAAACACAGTATGCATGCAAGCAGGTGATAAAGTGGAAATACTAAGAAAGGAGCTACAAATACAATACAGTTGATGATGAAATATTTTCCCAGTACTTGGAAAGGCTGATGTAGATCCTTTATGTACTTCAGGTGAACTAAATATGAAAACCAATTAGTAGAATAAACATCAACACATGGTGACAGAATTAGTGCACTCTGTTGGTGTACTCTAGGTTACTCTACTATCGATTTTGGGTCATAGACATAAAATGCATTGCAGAGCATACTAAAAGCAGTTTGCAATAACAGGAATAATGTGATTGAAACATTTCTGGTTTAATCTGTAGAAGGAAGAAGACGTAATAAAGAGAAGGAAGACCAAACAAAGTGAATGAGAACATCATGAAGACATACAGCACACATTTTCCTCAAAAAACCTTGTTTTGTTTTGTCCATGATTATGTCTAAAAACAATTTATTTTACAAAATCCTGTAAAAGAGAATACCATGAGCAAAAAACAAACAAAAAAATGTGTTGCATGACTGGATGTTGGTCGTACTTTTGTCAAGCTTTTTGCTTCTTTTTCAGTTACCTAATTAGGTCATCAGACAGTATACAGTGTGACCACAGAAATAAAAATATACCAGCCCTAAGGCACTAATGGTAAATTATGAATTCTCAGAGAAGATATTACAAGAAGTGTCCAAAGGAACCACAGGCTTAAAAACTTGTTTGCATAAGTGATGACTCACCATTATAAATAATTAATACCACCACAGAAATCTACATATGAGAAATATAAAGACTATGACCTAAACTTGAGATCAGCTTTTCTAAATAACAGTACATTTAATTAAGGCAACAGTTACTTTGAAAACCTTGTGGAATTTGAGGAATCCTATTAGTCCTCCATTTGTAATGTTATTACAACAATAATGTCCTATTATTACAATTAATTACCATGTATGATTATTAATTATTACTAAAATTGGAATGTAATACTTTGTTACACTTTATTTTTAATCCTACTATATTCTATCTCATCCCTTTCCAGAACTGAATGCACACAACTAAGATGAGTCACAAGTACTAGTATGGTTAAATGCTATCTTCAACTGTGTTTCCATTGAAGGAAAATAGTTTGCTGGATATTAGTTATTTTTTATGCAGGAACAATGGATTCAAAATCATCAGGATCAGTAACATCAGTCAGGTGCACAGTATGAAACATGGGCACTCATTTCTCTCACCATTTTGCTGAGATGCAAAATGAGTTATAAATATCTGAATTCAGAACAGATCTGTAGTTATTATAGAACACAACCTCCAATTTTGAATATGTAAAGTAACCGGTATCTTTAACAGATCTGATAATGCTTTGATTTGTGTGCGTTGAAGTAGGATCAGGACATACCTTTGCATGAACTGACTATGCAAAGTTCAATGCCCATGAGAAACCAGTCTGCTATTTGTTAGCCCGAAAAATGGTATTTAAGATAGGCCAAATGTGACGACAGTATAAAGGTAACTGTCAGGGCCATGGGAACTAGCACTGACTGCTGTGAAAATATCTGTAGGAGGACTCACAGAGGACCTTCTCCCTCCTTCTCTCAGAAGCTTGATTTAAGTTTTGGTTCAGGTGTCCTTTCTCTGTTCTTGAGTTATTTTGTGATTTTGCTTTTACTTGGTTGAATCTTAATTTGCTGAAATTACTTTCTTAGATGTATCAAATAATTATGGACTTGCTTAGCAATCACTGAGCTCACTCTGATTACCTTCAATGAACCTCACTTGATGGAATCCTGCAGGATGAAAATCCCTGTCAATGAGCTCCTTGTCTGTGCCTGTCCTGCAGTCATTCTCAGTTCTGGCCTTTCCTGTCCATGTGGTGCAGACTGCAGCATTGCCTCTTACGGGTGCTGTTGAGATCCAGCTGCATGCAGGCTCACACTTATGAAAAGATCAATTCAATTCATACAGAAGGTGAAGAGCGTATTTGTAGATTTTTCAAGATATTTTTCAAGATGTAAGATAACTTCCATCTGCTTGTGACTTGCAGGAGTGTATGGATGGCTTATGAAATAGGGAGATCCACAAAATGCTTGAAACAAGAGAAGGTGTACCTTCTTTAGTAAATTTAAAAGGAGAAGTGGCTTTAACGGACGAAGAGAAAGCTGAGGTACTGAATGAGTTCTTTGCCTTGGTCTTCACTGGTGGCCAGGATTCTATTCTCTCTCACGTGGGAGCCCTGCACCCCCAAACCTCTAGGTGGGGACCAGGGGGGTAAATCCCCCCCCCCCCACTGTAAGGGCAGAGCAAGTCCAAGACCGCCTCATGAGACTGGATGAGTACAAGTCTTTGGGGTCGGATGGTGTGCATCCCAGGGTTCTGAAGGAGCTGGCTGAGGTGGTTGCTGAGCCACTCTCCATCATAGATGAGAAGTCGTGGATGTCAGGCGAGGTCTCAGACAACTGGAGGAAGGGTTACGTCACTCCCATTTACAAGAAAGGGACCAAGGAGGACCCAGGGAATTACAGGCCGGTGAGTCTTACCTCTATGCCTGGGAAGATCATGGAACAGATCCTCCTGGATGACATGCTTGATCACATGAGGAATGAGCGTGTGATCTGAGACAGCCAGCACGGCTTCACCAGGAGGAGGTCATGCTTAACCAATCTTGTGGCCTTCTATGATGGAGTGACGGCATTGGTGGATGAGGGGAAGGTGACTGATGTCATTTATCTGGACTTGACCAAGGCCTTTGACATGGTCCCCCACCACATCCTTGTCTCCAAATTGGAGGGATGTGGATTTGATGGGTGGACCACTCATTCGATAAGAAATTGGTTGAAAGGCCGCAGACAGAGGGTGGTGATCAATGGTTCTTTGTCCAGGTGGAGACCGGTAACGAGCGGAGTCCCCCAGGGGTCTGTCTTGGGATCAGTGCTCTGTAACATCTTTATCAATGACATCAACGACAGAATCGAGTGCACCCTCAGCAAGTTTGCTGATGACACAAAGCTGAGTAGTGTGGTTGACACGGAGGAAGGAAGGGATGCCACTCAGAGGGACCTTGACAGACTTGAAAGGTGGGCCCGGGTGAATCTAATGAGGTTCAACATGGCAAAGTGCAAGGTTTTGCACTTGGGCCAGAGGAACCCCAGGCATCTATACAGACTGGAAGGAGCAGCCCTTGAGAGCAGCTCTGCAGAGAGGGACCTGGGGGTCCTGATGGATGACAAACTTAACATGAGCGAGTGTGTTACAGAAATGCTAAATCCTCAGATACTCAAATTGAAAAAGACCTGTCTTCTGGACCCAAACTGTTACCATAGTGGGATTTTTACCTTCAGACAGCCAGCTAACTTCTAAGTCATAAATCCATAGTCAAATCCTTTTTTGAATATTCTCTTATCAAAAACCAACAAATTTTTGAGTTTTTTATTTCATGATCCTAGAAATCTCCGTGTAAAACTCAATTAATGTTAACATCAACAACATTGCAAGAATACCGTATACACTTTTTCTGCTGCAATTCCCATTACCATTTTGTAACAACAGTTCTTTCAGATTCTTCTTTCCACAGCTCTACCAAGCACCATCCCTAGGATTAAAGTTTACAGATATTTGGGTCAACAGATGTATTTGTTTATATAATACTGAAAGTTATTCTTTACAGCTGACAAGTAGTACTAAAGGAGCGCTCCACAGCTTATCTTTTAACATTCTACCTTGATTTATATCCATTATTTCAATGGTTTAATAACATATTCAACATCCAGTTTGGAGACTTCTCAGAATGGTCATTAAGTTTACTGCTCCCTTTTGAGCGAAGTTATTTAAGTTTACAAACTCACACTAGAATTATAGATCAAAATCGCATCATAATAGCACATTATTTGCTTTTCCAAACCCCAATATAATAAACAAATGAGAAAAGAATTAGGCAATTTAAAGGGCAAGTTTAATGACTAGTGTCTGTTTTTTCATAGAATGCTCATGAAGTTAGCTTGTAACATCAAGTTGAAAGGTAGTAATTCATAGGGAAAATGTAAATTTGAGATATTTTTTCTTTCCTTGCAAAAATAGGGCAGAAGAAAATAAACAGCTTCAAGGTAGAGAGATTGAAACTGATAAACTTCAGTGAGAATCTTTCTACCTTTTCAATTCAATGGACTTCAATTTTCTAACTTCTAGGAAATTTTATGGAATTAATTTATATAACATGTCTTCAGCATCTGCAGAGAATGTAAATGTGAGACAGACTGAAAAGTAAAGCAACATATTTTAATATTAGTAAGTCAAATACTACAGAACATACAAGTCAGGCATCAATTATTTTGAAAGGTTTTTTAATATCTAAGATAAAGGAAAACTTTACCAGATAAAGGTTTTGACATATTGATCAGCAGAGCTGCTTGAAAGCATTATGTGATTTTTAGTGTCAGTTTTTCAGAATAAATATTGTTACTTTAAAATTTGAAGTGTTTGCAAACATTTATTTTGAAAGTGTGAAATTCAGACACTGCTGAGAAGCCATTCTGGTGCAAGGCTTCAGCTGTTTACCTCTCACAGCTCTCTCTAGAGCCTCTGTTTATTGCTGTAGTGTCTAGCCAAGATATTTTTTGAAACAGATGCAGAGGGCACACTTTCCTGTATGAGAGAGGTCAATAATGGTCTACCAGAGTTATCCTGGCAGATGAAAATGTTCCAGTCACAATTTTTATGTTCTTTTGAGGGTGAGTTCCGATCAGTGTACTAAATGTCTCCTGGCTCACTCAAGCCTTTGATATTACTTTGAGAAAAATGTCTTTTCTGATTATCAAAATCTGTGCTTAGGGCAATGTGTTTTATGTTGTACTAATCCACAAAGCCCTTCCTCCATTCACTGGCACTTCTTGTAGTTAAAGCATTTGATTTGAATCATTTGCACCACGGTGTTATTTTAAGACTTAATTTGATTCTGTTCACATACTATGAAAAGTATATGACTGGAATTCAGATAGCCAGGCCTGGAGAATTTAAGCTTTTCAGATACTTTTCACTGAACTGAGTAAAATAAAAAAGTTGGGTTTGTTTGTTGTTTTGTTTTGGTTTTAAATAAATAATTATGCAAGTATATATTACAAGCTATTACAAAATTACCACTAGTGAAGCAAGTATGCAATTTATGCGCACTTACCTATATGTGCGCATTATTTGATATGTGTTACTGATACAGCTTTCACCACAAAGCTCCTAGGAGTTGGGATAATCAGACAAAAGTTTCTTCATAGATAATCTGCACCACATAGTACAGAGTCAGCCAGGCACTTCAGGCAGTGGTTGGGTCTGCCTGGGACATATCATGCAGAGAAGCTCATTTCTTGTAAACAGTGACTTATTTTTACACTCTAATTGTTGTAGATCCTAAGTGAGTTTAGGACATCTGTAATCAGCTTTGTTTGCTATCATGGTTTCATTGTTTTGCCAACTACACCTCACCAAGGATGTTTTGGCTCCCTGTAAGTTTACCAAGGATACAGTAAGGGTCAGGGCCCCTTGCTGAAGTAGGCATCCATCTCTATCAATATATTTACTTGGGTTGCCTTTGTGACAGCTCCATCAAATAGTAATCTCTTGGCCAGAATCAGCATCTTGTCAGCAAATAATGTTTCTGCAAATTTATACTCAACTGCTAACTTTTCTCACCAAAACAATAAATAAAGTATTAACTGGTGCTGAATCTCTTCAATTATCATTAAATGGGTTCTGATAAATAATTTCTAGAATATGTGTTCTGCACCAAGTCCACTACAGAACATAAAAGCAGCTTCTGTTCTGCTTGGATATTTTGAGATCAACATTATCTTGTTTATTATTTATAACTATAATAATTATATCCAGTTTCTTTACATTTGTAAAAAAAATCTCTGAGTTAGATAAACCAGGGCTTATTTGGGTAGCAAGAACTATTCAATTCTATGTAAAATAACACTATGGCTTGCATTTCACAACAAACTTACTTTACTGCTCCTGATAAGGTTAACTCTCTGCAAGTTATATTTCACATAAGGAAGAAGTCGTTTTTTCCTATCAGTTTGATGAGAATACGCCCCATGTGCAGAACTGAGAGAAAAAAAAAAAAAAGAAAAAGAGAGCAGAGCTTGTTCAGAAGCTATGATTCAGCAACTTACATGCTGAACTTTAAGCATGATGATGGGTTAGAAAACTGAAATGCTGAAGAAATGTTATGAGTTCACACTATGAAGAAATCGCCATATGTAATTTAAAATTTTAAAACAATTTTTAATTATGATGCTATTACTTAGTTGAGTATATATGTATTAAATTAATTACTATATGTAATTTGCACATGCTGCATTTGAATTTAATTTGTTTGCAGTCAGCTGTCACAACAGAATAAAAGAAGGGATAAGGTTAGTGGATGAAATAGAATGTAGCCAGGTAAAGGAAATAATAATCAGATCAAATCTTCAAAATGATTCCCTGATGGAAGAAAAACCAGAGACAGAACGCATTAAGCTTGAATTGTGTCATAATAAGGGAGCAGATAATCTCTTAGGTCACCAGAAGCTAAAAAATTCTGCTTCCAGAAGTTGAAGTCACCACACTGATTATTTTGTCTGGAGACAAATACAAAACTAGTAAAATACAGTAAAATGCAATTATAACAATGGTGTCATTATGAAACGACATATTGGATATTAAGACTAAGACTGTATATCATAGAAACATAGAATCATAGAATGGCTTGGGTTGGAAGGGACTTCAAGCATCATCAAGCTCCAACCCCCTTGCCACATGTAGGGCCACCAACTTCCATATCTAATACTAGAGCAGTCTGCCCAGGGTCCCATCCAACCTGGCCTTGAACACATCCAGGGATGGGGCATCCACAAACTCTCTGGGCAGTCTCCTATTCCAGATCCTCACCACTCTCTTGTCTCTTATCAATATCAATGGGAGAATATTAGATCCCAGTTTAGCATGAAAGAGGTCTAAAGATACGTCTATGTACTACAATAAAATTAAATAAATTAATATGGTGTTTGGCAACAAGTAATATGCATCTGTATTTGCCTGGATGATATATATTAGTTTTACAAGTGTCATTCTTGATACTTTATGTGTGGCTGGGACTTACTTCTTTTCTGCATTTTTCCTTCTTACTAGGGTAGTGATATTTCTATGTGATGACTTTTCTCCTAAGTTTAGCTAATTCATAGATATTCAATGTATTTTGGTGTATCATATGAATTCTGAAGTAGTGAAAAGAACATGAAGACAATGCAGATTTCTGAAAATGGTGATAATCAGGAACAGCTGGGCAATGACATTGACCAGCTTCCTTGGCACTTGTGGAAGCACCTCCACATAGACTTAGATAAGTCCAGTTCGTTTGCATGTCCCCTAATTTGGTCCTCCCCCACAAGGACAGATTTCTGAACAGGTTATCTGCTCCCTTCAGCTGGGATTATAACAGAAGGCTTACTCTGCGTACAAGCACTACCTCATGACATCTTCTTCCATAAGAAATAGTTACAGAAAGTTACAGATTCACATGAATTGTATTTGCAGACCACAGCACAGAGTTGAAAATAAAGGTACATCACAAAAATCACAATGAAGTGGGAAAGAACAAAAATGGTAATTAATTTCTTTAGGTTCCATCTGCTACTTTTATTAATTTCTTATCTAACAAAAATGTTAACTGTTTTTTCTTACAGCATTTCCTTATACAAAATATTTCTTCATAATACTCAGCCCTGCTGTAGCAGTTGCAATTTGATGACTTCAGAGTACTTTGTAAATATTGATTTTTGAGCCTTAAGGTACTGAATAAAACTCTATGATATTAAAATTAAGTATACATACTATGCAGTGCTATACCTATGCATATTTGTGTATGGATATTTTGAGGTATGCAAATATATACATATACATACACACATATATATTTATCTTTATCTATACCTGTATCTAAACACTCAAACACAATACCCAGAAGCATTTTTATTGTTGTCTCTGTCTAATTTTCCAGTGAATACGAGCATTTACACAGAATCACCATGATGTGCTCTTTAGTGAGTTTTTCCACTTTGCTGTCCAATTTCAAATAAAGTAGATAAAAGAGGTGGAGTCCTGTTAGCATCCATATGGATGGATAAGTTGCAGACTATTTTTAAATTTTTCTACATATCAGGAAATTCACGTTATAATCTGTGGGAATACAAGAAAAACTGTTCAGAGCAGCAGCTGTGTAGCAAGATAAACAGCATGAGAACCAAGGACATCTCTAGAAGAAGAAAGAATGGCTCACGGCTCTGATTGGTGGATAAGCACCCACATGTATGGTTGAAGAGTGTTTGTAGAATGCTTTGTTGACATGTAAAGGTGGATGGGAAAGTTGTAGGGGCAGATGGGAAGGCTAGAAAAAGAAAATTTGTGAAGGTATATAAGTAATATGAGAACTTGTAATAAATGATTTGATCGTTCACATCTGAGTCCATGCATCAGATGCTGCAATAATTCACTACAGACTTCCCTATTTTAATTATTAATAGAATGAGTTGTTTCCACTGGTAAATTTATGTATGCCCATATACACAGTTGGATGTTCCAGACTACCTAGTAATGGTCTGATTTCAGTACAAAGTGGAACTGCTGGTATACTTTGTTTCTTGCTACTGTGCTAGTTTTTTTTCCATTTGTTTTTGTCTGTTTCTTCTTCTTTTTTTTTTTTTTTTTTTTCTGTTCTTTACCTTTACCTAATATTGACTTTTATATAGTTCTTGTTCTCCAGGGATAAGTATGTAGTTAGCTGCCCAGAGTTTCCTCTACCCTTGGTATCAGGGCAACTTTCTGTCAAACATTCATTCTTTTCTGGCTCTGGCAGAAGTCTCCTGGCAGCTGCTCAGCATGTTCCACGCAGGTTGCTAATACCTCCTCCAGTCATCTGTCTTTGCTATCTATATAAATGTTTTATGAATTTATTTCAGTCAAAAGAAGCCAGATTGGCTTAAGACACTGTAAAAAGAACTCCTTGCTAACCTGCCTCTTAGGATCTGAAATATTCTTATCTCTGCCACCAAACCTGAAGGCCCAGCAACATCTTTGGTGGGCACAAATAGAGGGGCAGAAGATACGTCTGTAACCTTGCATTAGAGGAGAGGTATCTCCTCCACATGCTCTTTCTGTTCCAACACATCTACTGTAAGTAATTTATCTCAGGCTACCTTTTAGAGTTCTGCTAAGTCCCGACTTCCCCTGCTTCCAGATTTACTTCTTTAAATTAAATTCTTTCTACTGCTCCTACATTCTAGTATTCTTTTTTCCTGCCATCTCCCCTGTGCCCCTAACCTGAGTAACTTCTATCTGCTCACAGGTGTCCCGCTTATGACTCATCTGCTCTGTATTACTAATCATTGTGACACTCAAAGGCTCTGACACTTCCAGCACACCCTGCTGTACAGAAAGACAGTGCTTTAATGCCAGATTCTCGGTTTTCGTTGTCATAGTATTTTTTGGCTAGCAATGAAAGCAGTAAGTCATATTGAAACTACAGTGTCCCTTAGAGTAAATTCATTTCTCAGGCAGAAATTAAAAAGATATGAATTAACTTCTATTTCTAAAGTTGATCTGTGTATTACATATTTCCCCAGTAAGTTAAGATTAATATACTTTGCTTTTCAGGATAAATTAAATTTACAGATTAGATAAGAATTCAGAAATGGTCTGTCATTTACAACAAGCTAGAATCCATTAATGCTAATGTGGACTCCATTAAACCTGCTTCTGAAAAATCAACAAAACAATAAAGAACTAGTTTCTGGAATATGCTCATCACAGTGACACTACATAAAAAATTTGAATATAAAATTTTGTGTCTCAATCCAGCAAAAGCATACATGTGCAATTCTGTCTAAACACAATGTAAAAAAGTGTTAAAATACATATCTATAACACATGTACCTAGATATGTGTATATACATGAAAACTACATATATCTATGTACATAATAAAAAATCAACAATGAGCAATTTTGTATTTTCTGGGCAATCTCAAAAGTTTGCATCTGCTTAAATCATCCCTACCACTACTTGATTTGCTCACCTTTTCTGCCTCTTGCTGTCTTATTCTATGTATCTCCTCTCTCCTACCATGTGAAGTTGTCCATGAGACAAAACAGATGCCTGGGAACATTTACAGTATGGACTTGAAAAAGTCCCTTCTCCCTGCAGTTACATTCACAGGGAACACAGTTGTCTGCAGTTGTCTGCTTTATTGTTATTAAATAACCAAATGAATTATGGCAGTAGGTATTCAAATCAGTTTGTGACTTCAGTTTGGAATTCTCGCATGTGGCTGAGTTGTGTCAGTAGGTTCTCTGCTCCTGGAGCATGATCATTTACAATTTTCACCATCAACTGCGTGAACTGAGAGTCACAACAGTAAAAACTATTGAAACAATAAGCATGCAAGGACTATGACTCAGGATGAACTAAGCAGATGTACGCTTTCAAATCTGGCACTGTATCAGCATACCACTCTGGTCATCTGTACAAGTCTAAGCACACTTGCATGGAGTCTAAGCACACTTGCATGGAGCCTAAAAATGTCAGGAATTGAGGAATGGTATTCCTACCAGCCTTAGGAGCTTAAGCTGGAACAGGTTATTCTATCATGTAGCACTATCCCTTCTAATTGAGGATTGCTCCTGACATAAGTATTTTTTACTCTTACCATTTTACATTTCCCTTTCTAAGAGTGAGTTTACTGATTTTTTTCTTTTTGTCAGTAAGCTGCAGGTATATCTGTTTGGTGGTGATAAGTATGCCTTTGAGAAACTATCACCTGTTTTCCATGTTCTATTATTCCAGGATTTCAGAAAGCATTATTGGTCTGCTGCATCATGCATTTCCAGGTCATCTTGAGTAGCCAAATTACATTTTTATAAACACATTTAAAACCTCTGCGGATCATACACATACATCCTGCATCAAAAACCTGTGCAAAACACTTGGAACCTCTAGCTGCAGGGCAATGTAAGTGTCCGTGTGATGATAGCTATAGAGAAGTATTGTATGAGATCTCTTAGGACTGCTTTAGCAATGTGGTCACCAGCAGTTACAGTGAAAATTGTGACTGACGAATAACACCAAATGGGACAAAATTCCTTTAGAACATGTTTACTGTAAATTACTGTAATGTTATGCCTTATCTAAATGTACATAACTACAACACGTTGGGCAGTAGACAATCAGCTCCATGTATGTAAGGGGTGGCATCATCTTTTGTACAAAGGGAAAGAGCTTTGCACTTGTAAATGTAGTACATGCCATTGAAATGGTGTTAATGACAAAGGCCAGCTTATTACTCTTGGAAAAATACACAGTAGACTAAAAAAAATTTTTTTTAATGATTTAGCAAATAAACATGCCACAGCATCCATCCTCCATGTAAGATGATTATAATGGGATGCATATTTTTGGTCAAAGCTTCTCCAAGGAACATCATTCAGGTTGGGTCAGGCAAGAGTCCAGTCAACATATCTGCATTTCTTCCCAATGGCTCTCCCTGGGAGACAATCAAACGAGAGGGATTGGGTATTCATCTAGTTTAATAACTCCTAATCTCCCTAGGGGAACAAAGTATAAGAGGAAAGGGATCAGCTAATTATAGTTAATTGTATTAGCCTAGAGAGAGTGATTAACATAATTAAGATAGCCTTGTGACTAGTAGCTCTATGCCAGAAATGTGCTCTTGGATGCAGAACATGAAAATCAGATTTAAAAGAAGTATGGGCTAAAAAAACCTGATTACAGTCTTAAACTGATTTATTTTTTCTTTTCCAAACATGTGCCAGTTAAAGTGCACAAGATTTCCTTAAACATCTAATGGCCATAAGTGAGGCACATTTTGCAGAAAGAAGAAAGGTTAATCTACTGGAAAGTGTACACTGTGTGAACAGTGTGAGAGAGGTAAGCATACGTGTGTTGCCTGGTAACAGATCATTTGGCCTAGGAAACAGCTACTGGTGTACCAAGGGAAGACAAGGTAAACATCAACTAGACTATTGGTTTTCTTTGGTATCCTGCATTTTTTTTCCTCCCCTCTTCCTCTGAATTGAATGTAACCTTATGCTGTGAAAGCCAAATGTTTATAATGGTATAATTTCTGTCTCTGGAAAAATGTGAGGCTTCTTGTTCTCCATGCATTTCCTGTGCTCTTTCATGCCAGCATGACAACAATATAGTGCAATTTTTAACTTAGAAATCCCCAAAAGGCACATATATAAAAATGTACAAGCCTAATATTTCTGTACTTTCAGGTCAGTAGTAAGGCAGTAATCCTCATATCCTATCTTTATGACATCTGGGAATGTAATAGTTATGTAAGGGAATTTGTAAAACTTTTAAAATGTTTTTTTTCCCTTTTCTGCATTTTTCCAAAGCAATGGAGGGCTTCCACATTCAGAGATAATAGAAAGAAGACAAACAGTTTGAGGAGAGTGTGCATATCTCTAAGAGTTTCCTGGATTTTATTTCCAGGGTTATGCTTTTTTTTTTTTTTTTTTTTTTTTTTTATATATATATATATATATATATGTGCATTAGTTTAAATGTGTATTTAACTGAGCTTTCCGTTTAGCTAGAACAGAAAGCAATACAAATTGCTCATAGAAGATCATTTAAGAAAAGAAAAAAAAAAGAAAGGGGTAGGTCAGGTATAATACAAATAAAAATTCACTGTGATTTTGATTATTTTTATTTCTTTAAATGAAGCTTAGTCACAGATAAAATGATTTTAATTTCCCTTCATTTAATTCTTTGTCCATTTCTCTTGTTTTCTTTCCAGAAATAAATTGGCTCAATATAATTAATAATGTTTCTGCCTCTTCTCTGGTAACTGAAAGGCAGTTGAACAGAGATGTCCGTTTAAACTTCCTATAAAGATGTCGACTTTCAGTGTTGTTAGCATTCCTCATTTCCAACAAAATAGAACAGCCATCCCCAGAGCCTCCACCTTCTACCACCTTGAAGTACAACCGAAACAAAACAAAATGTACTGTTTACAAAGTACATGAGGAAAACATCCTTACTGTGACAGAAAGAGCTCTGGATAGTGATCATTAAAAACTTCAATAGGAGCACTAGCCTGTGAATTTTTAGCCATTGGAACCGTCATAAGAAAGAGTACAAGAGTTGGAGCAGAAAGTGTCTTAAAGGTTCCTTTGTATTTATAGAATTATACCATATGTCTGAAAAAAAGAGACAGACTGGGGCCAAAATGTATGTCAGATGTTTGGACTCAAAGCTTTGACCTGTCAGTGTATTAAATCTATACCTTTGTTTTCATTAAGAGAAGCAGTTGTTGCTTACTGCTCTAAATCCTGTATAGTTTTATCTATTCAAAAAAAGAAATCAAGTGTAAAAGCTTGGAAACTCTTCTCTGCCTTTGTATCAACACTGTGCCATAAGGAACATGCCTTGTGCTCTGTGAGACTGTCAGCTTAGGAGATACCCAAACAAACGGTTTCTGCAGTCTCAGGATACAAATTTACAATACTATTGATGAAGAATAACATTTCAAGGGGAATGTGTGCCTGATCCAACAGTTTATAAGAGTTCAAGTCTGATGAAGCTCAAATGCATACTGCTTTCTATTTGCTTTTCATCAAGGTAACATGCAAAATACTCACTCACTGTCTGTTTGGGATTTTGTCATTTAAGTGAGCTTCTTGCAAGATAAATAAATAAACAAATTTTATTAGAAAGAGCCAAAGTAGAAGAAACCCTAACTGTAGGGCAAGTTCAAAAGGATCATAAGTACTTAAAAAATAAACAAATAAAAGATCCTAAAAAGTGAAGGTGTTACAAAAAATTGTAGTTAGAATCCTAATGATAAACAATGCAATATTCAATTGATAATTTGATAATATTATTGTAAAGTAAACAATATTTTTAAAGAGAAAGTGTTTATAAGAGTGTCTGTGTGCATTGCAAATACACCATTGTTAGCACTTCCATTTTTAGTACTTTTCAGAAAGGAAATTATATTCTGGAAGTATAAACAAAAAAAAAAATACAGAAAACCTCTAAAAAGTTAAAGAAAAAAAAGAAATAACTTCTGTTAGGGCTTTGCAAAGTAAAACATAAGAGAATCAGTAACTTTTGATATAAGCCCTTCAAGGTACACTAGGCTGTTTAGACATCTCTAAACATCTAGACATACCAAAAAAAAAAAAAAAGTTTAATGTTATAATGCAAGCAAAAGTTAATTTGAAAAAAAATCATTCTAAATTTTATAAGTATTATTATAAAGGAATATTCATCCAGCAAAGTTGAAAATGAGATACATACCAAGAGATCATAATAATTTAGCTGACGTTTCAATTTTTAAAACATTAATAAAAATTGTTTTATTATGCTGGACAATGAAGCAGTAATAATTAGATTTGGTGCCTAACAAACTGGCTTCTCCTGAAGCTGGAACTCTTCTTGACATAACTACCTGCTGCACCAGGCTTCCTGCAAGAGTTTATCTGTTTTCGTTTAAGAAAAGCCTAGAAAAATAAACAGACATAGTCGACTGACCTAACAGAACTGGTCTTCTGTAAACTAAATAATGCTATAATAGTTTGCTTTAGTTTTTTATAATCAAAATCTTTTCCCTCTGACACCATTTAGATTATGAAGGAGAGGAGGAGAAAGTAAAAAGAGACAAGAGGTAAATGTTTCTACAAACTGACAGACAAGACTTCAACCAGGCATTTCATGCTTTGATTTAAACAACTCAATCAATCTGAGCTGTGTGGATGATTTTAGAAAGGTGTAGATACAAAAAGATATATATGGATGTTTAGTAAGCTGTCATTGCTTCCTTCTTACCTAATAATCTCATTTTAACACCAAAAATCTTTCTCTCTTGCAAATGAGTGATGATATTTAGAGATCATAAATTGTCATCCATAACATATACTTCTGAAAGTTTAATTGGAAGCTGTAATGAAATTGTATAGCTGTTTCCTATAAACTTCACCATCTAGACTAACTTGTTAAAAATGATTAGCATGGAAAGCATAAAAAAAAGTTAATCTTCTAGTTGCAATGTCTCATCTAACTCATTGGTTTGTACTGTTAATGAGTAGAACAATACGTAGAAATAATGAGTAGAATATGCTGTTAGTTTCAGGACCAAGATGTCCAGACAGAGACAAAAGTGGCTCCAGGCAATGTCTGGTAACATGTTCTGTCACCTTGCAATAACTTTTAGCCTTTTTTACAAAGATCTGCCTCATGAAATAACTTCTGCTTGCTGAGAAAGCACCCGAGAGCACCTTTTATGCTTGCTATACACTGTGTAGGCAAAAGCACCTGAACTAGTTTGTTAGGTCTTTTTTTTTTTTTTTTTTTAAGAAGGAAAGGATCTGAAATCTCACATGCAGTATGTGGGTCAACTAGGTTTATGGTTTCCTTCTAATAAATTATAAGCAAATATAACACTAGATAGAAGCCACAGATTTCAGAAAAATAAATCTGAATTCTATTCACAGCCCTTAACAAATACTAGCTGTAACTGCGTTACTGGAAAAAAAAAAAAAAAAAAAAAAAAGGATAATAAGTAGACATCCCAAAGTGAAATTTCTGTGGAATCAGAAGAAAATGTCCTCTTAATTTACTACAAATATTCTGAATCAAATTCTGTAAATTGAGATGGGAAAAACATGGTGACTTTTCTCAAACTGAACTGATGTAGGCTGGTACTCTAAAACACCTGAAGGATGGAGATGACTTACTGATACTAAGTGAGAAAAAAGAAATAAGGGATTGCTTTGCCAGATAAAATAACAGCAAATAATAGATCATAGCTGATAACAGCCATAGCCATGAACTAAAATCGTATATACTTTCCATAAAAATGTACTGTATTTATGCAGAAAACTGTCTTCTGTTTGTAGCAGGAGATAATTTATGGATATTCTGATTGATTTGAAAAGAAGAATGAACTGAGTTCATTGTTACAGAAAAATATTATTAGAAGGAGAGTAAATACAAGTATAATTGAAAAAAAAAGAAAAATTACCCAGGATGCTTTTGTTCAAAACCCAGTGATTCATGTAAGTTGTCCTGTTTACAATGAGATATAACTAAGGAAAGGACAGTCTGTGAGGAATTCCTATATGAAAATAAGAATTCAGTGTCTGATTTTGTACAAAATATCACAGGGAAAAAGGCAGGCTGTTTGTGGAGTTGGAAAGATGCTAACTGCAAGAGAACTTTGAAGACTTCAAAAGATAGAGGACAATAGTCAAGGCTGGAGAGGGAGAGCTACTGCAACAATTTAGGTACCAGAAAATGAGAAAACTCATCTCTTCCCTCTACTCTAAAAAAAATGTTAAATAAAAACCATCAAATTTAGAATCTTAGAATCATAGGATTATAGAATCACAAGGTTGGAAAGGACCTGCAAGATCATCTAGTCCAACCATCCTCCCATTACCCTTGCTACCACAAGCCACTAAACCATATCTCGTAGCTGCTCATCCAGACGCCTCTTGAACACTGCCGGGGACAGCGACTCCACTATCTCCCTGGGCAGGCCATTCCAGTGCCTGACCGGTCTGAGAGAAAAGGTTTTTCCTTATGTCTAACCTAAACCTCCTCTGGCACAACTTGTGGCCATTTCCTCAGGTCCTGTTTGTTGCTTGGGAGAAGAGGCCAAACCCCTCCTCATCACAACCTCCCTTCAGGAAGCTGTAGAGTTCAATGAGATCTCCCGAGTCTCCTCTTTTCCAGACTGAACAATCCCAGCTCTCTCAGCTGCTCCTCGTGAGATTTGTGCTCCAGACCCCTCACCTGCTTTGCTGCCCTTCACTGGACATGTTCCAGGGATTCAATGTCTTTCTTGTAGTGAGGGGCCCAAAAATAAACACAGTACTCAAGGTGTGGCCTCACCAGTGCTGAGTACAGGGGAATGATTACTCTCTGCTCCTGCTGGCCACGCTATTTCTAATGCAGGCCAGGATGGCATTAGCCCTCTTGGCCACCTGGGCACACTGTCGACTCATGTTCAGCCGAGCATCAAGCAATGCCCCCAGGGCCCTTTTCTCTTTACAGTCATTTAACTCCCTCAGTGGAGGGTTTCAGAATATCAAATCTCTTGAGATGAATTCTTCATCATAAAAACTAAAACTAAATTACTTTAAAAAGAAAATTGTATGATTTAGTGAAAACATTTTTATCTACCACTATTAAAACTGTAAGATGAACACTTGTGGCTCTGTCTCTAAAGTTCATGAAGTAATTTGAAAGTGCTTAATCCTATCACCCTACATATGATTTTTCAATTAACATAACCTTGAGCTGAGACAGCAAATTGTAACTTTCTGTTGCAGTTATATTTGTTGATGCTTTCATTTTCAGGTTTAAGTAATAATATAAAACTGATTTATTCATCATGCTACATTTACAGATTTTGAGAATTCAGAATCTTGAAGTTGCTCACTCTGCTTCAAGCCATGTCATTGCTTTGAAGTGTCTTTAAAATTAACTTGGCTCAGACCAAAGCACATTCTAAAAGGAGAGCATTTTTGTTTGTGTGTTTCACACATACACACACACATACACAATTCCTGTATTAAAAATGGCACAATCTATTCTTTAAACACACGTTCTTTTAAAATATTTTTTAGATATTTTCCCTGTAATTTAAAATAAAAAGACTGTAACTTTTCAGAAATTGCTAGCTGTAAATAGTTGGGTTTTTTTGTTGTTGTTTGTTTGTTTGTTTTTACATTTCTTGCATCACCAGAGAGAACTTGCAGAGAATTTATGTGCCAGTTTGCTCTTTGACCTGAGCTATCAGCTAGGGTTTTGTAATTCTGTCTGACTGATGTGGAGCCAATCAATTTCAGCAACATGATGTAGGTGTGCAGCACATCAGGAGGTGTATTCTTGGCAACATAATCCTCTTGTGCATGGTGAGTCCCTGCTGGTGCTCCTTGCAGTGTAGGTTGCTGTTTCCTCTGTACTGCAGATTCTTATTCTCAGGAAATACTCTTACAGTTCGTCAGAGCCAAGCAGTGTTAATTACAGTTGGGACAACTCACAATAGGTCCTGTAGTTCTGTAGAAGGCAAGAGCAGGATGACTACTCAGAAAAGAGAGAGAAAACAAACTATAGGAAGTGGTAAAGTCTCAGTCCCTTGCATTTTCATAAAATTATGCATTGAATTGTAGAAGAGATTCAGTAGCAAGCACACTCTTCAACATTATTGTACAGGTTGCCACCACTGAACTCTGGATTTCCACAGCATACCGCATTTGGTTCAGGTAAACAACACAACAGAGTTGTGGTCTTTCACAGCATATTCTATACAGCTATGGGGCCACACCATGAACAGGGATAAGGCAAACAGTTCCTGTCTCTCATGAAATTTCACGGTTGCTCAGAAACAGATGAGTGATTTTATTTATTTGTTTGTTTGTTTGTTTATTGTCAATCTCAATAATGTTCCTGAAACTTAGTTTTTGTGGAACTTCTAATTGAAAAGACAGAATGAAAATTTCTCACCTGCTCTTGTATGCCTTTCCTGAAAAACTTTGGATTGACACTTAGACCAAGAAATATTTCCATTTTTTTTGTAAGCATTGTCCAATACCCTCTCTGTGAGGGCACACAGTTACTTCCCTTTGCTAGAACAAGAATGTCTATACTCTTTCACAGCAGAAGGAATCTTTACAAAATAAACTACATTGATACCCAGTGATGAGGTGGCAAAATCAGGAGAAACTCCTGTGATGTTAAATAGTGTATTCTGAGTTCTCCTGAATGGATAAGCAGCAGTCTTGGGCAATAGATGCATCTCATAATTGACCATTTACTCCACAAACTTGACTCCTCTGCCTAGATGAATAGGTTGCCTAAAGGCATGCCTAAATGTGTTCTTGATTGTATGCTGCAGATAGTGTTAAAATGTTAACATTTTCAGACCATTTATGGAGAAGCAGTCTATATGCAGTGTATGGATTATTTCTGAAATTAAAACTCTCCAAAATAATCTATGTCAAGCTGCACACCTAATCTAGGTACAAAACTTGTCTCCCTGATCTTTTTGTTTTTTTTCTGCCTTTCCTGACATCAATTGGAAAAGTTTGCCTGGTGAGTGATGGAAGTGTTGTTAATCTTCTGGCCATTTCAGTTTAGGTATGAATTTGAGGGAGAAAGTGGGAGAAGCAGACAGACAGGCTGCCAAGCAGTTTTTTTCCTGAAGCACATCTCTACTCCAAAGTGGTCCCTGTCCCCTTCCCTCTCCCTGTTGAAAGATGGTTTGGGACTTTGGGAAGGGAAGTCAGGGAATTCAGGAAAGCCAGAAAGCAAAGAAGCCCTACCTCATGCTCAGGATGCAGCAACCACATGCAGGGAGCAGGGTGTATTGTAAGTCCTGCCCACGGCAGTCTCCAAAGAGCATTCAAACTGAATTGGACATAAAAAATGATGGTCTTCATGCAGAAAGGGAACATTAACCACTGCTGTTATTAAGAGAGACCAGAGAAACTGTAAGCTAGAAGAAACCATGGACATGTAGAAACCATTGACCATTGGATATCAAGCAGTACTTAAATATTTCTGATGTAAAAGAACATTTACAGGTCCATAATTCTATTGTATCAAGTTCTGCATACTTCTTGTTGCCAACATCAAAAACAAACAGACAAAGCCAACTTTTTTCTTTTGTGAATATCTGCAGGAGAGCTTCAGCTATTATGTGTTTCTGGAGATGTGTGTTCCAAATAAATGAACAAAGCCTTGGAAGACCTGTAGAGACCTTATACTGCATTGAAATCAGTTCTTTAGAAAAACGAAAATATATGAATGATAGGAACACAGATAAAAAGGCAGAATGCTACCTTACCTTGCGAGATTAAAAGTATTCTGGCTCAGCATAACTACTAGACTTAACCACAGAAAATGTATCTTGGCAAACAGTCCATTACCTATTTGAATTATGGCTTTAAACTTGTTTAGGAGCACTTTTCAGGTACCCTGATCTGTCCTAAACACATCCAAAGTCCTTGACTGTGTTAGGTAAGCAACCACTTTCACATCGGCTTCGTAAAATTACTTGTACTCCTTCCCTGCAGATGGTATGAACACGTTATAGGCTTACTCAAAGCAATCAATCAGCATCACACAGAAACAAGTAAAATCTTTCAAATCTCTGAAGACTCTGGAGGCTCTGGTCAACCTGTAATAAATCTCTTCTGGCATCCAGGAATCCACATTTTGCTTTTTGATCTGAAACTGCAACTAACAATCTCTCTTGCAGAAAGTTAAATCAATGGGATGATGGGAGCAATTTGAAATAACAACCATATATCCATTGAGAAAACTCATTAGAGAATACAGCTGATAGCTATAAGCACATACTCTGCTATAATACTCCGCATAGTTATTGTTCAATACAGCAATGATTTAATTGATGCCACTGTAATTACTGTAACAGATTCTTTACATACATTTCCTTCAGAAATTATAAAGCTAGATTACTAAGCCAATTATTAATAATCTTGGGAAAGCTTTTGATTTTTGTATTTGATCATGTGAAAAAATTGCAGTCCTCCTACCTGAGGCACACTTAACTGTGCATGTGTCCAAATTGGTGTCTTCTATTCCTCTCAATTTAACATATCAGTACTCATTAAAATACACCTTATCTAACTACATCATAATAGCTGGCAAGTAATTTTATAATAACAGTAAATGAGTTGCCATCGTGCATCTAATTAAAAAATCACTTTAATATTGAAATTAATCTAATGAAAATAAAATTGCTCTGATACTATTCAGTCCTTCTGAAATACAGCATTCCATTAAGTAAGCCTTAGCCAAATATTTTTGCAGGAGAAATTCTGAGTCAACTTTAACCTATTTAAAACAAAATTTTGTAGTGCTTAAACAGGTTCTTCCTTTTCGTAGATGTATGTCCCCCTAAAATCAGGGTTTCCTTTCCTACAAGAGAAGAAACTTTTAGAAAATATTTGTTCCAGTTGCATAAAGAGTGCTACTGTCAAAAGCAAATCAGGCACAACAAAGTGAAGTATTTTACGCACTCATTTCATGTCAGATACTCCACAACAACTAAGCATAATTTACTTCAGATTTAACAACTTCCATCCACAAACAGAGGAAAGATGTTACAGAATATAATACTTAAGATTATGAAAAAAAATTGTTAAATAATTTAAAATATTTCCCTTTCCTTGTAGGAAGACAAAGATGAGTGGCAAACATTTGTTCCTGAATGTAAAAAAGGATGAGATTAAATGACATTCACAACAACCAAAAATTATTGGAATGTCATTTTGTTTCTAAAATTTATCAAAGTTTCTGCAATATATAGAAAGAATAAATACATAGAAGAATTTTCAGGGTATTCAAGAAATACTCAGATGATTCAGAGAATTTTCCATAATTTAAGGAGTTTGTTATTTGTGATTAAAAAAAAAAAAAATTATTCTACTAATGTAGAGAGGATTTTCCTTCCAACAAATGGTGAGTCTTAAATCCAAGGGTAGCAATATGGGTAAAAATAAGACCTCCAGGAGCAGGTTTTGTTCTCATCTGGTACAGAAAATGGTTCTGGAATCTTTTAGTCAAAGGAAAATGGTAAACATTGAAATCTATTCATAATTAAACAAATTAGGTCATCTTTGTTGGTGAAAGGGAAACAGGTTTTTTACGTTAAACTCCTTTTTTTTTTTTAACAGATAAAGCTTGATAGTAAGATGGTACTTTTATTGAAAATGCAAGATAATGTAAATTTGGAGAAATCATGGAGTTTAAATTAATTTGTTTATCAAAAGCTTATCAACTAACATTTCTGCTCATTTGTAGGTTATATTTTTAAGCAAAGAACAGTCATCAGTGCTACAAATTTTTCCTTATTATTAATGAAGAGTATTTTTTAAATGCTAAATGTTTGCAAATCTTACACATTTCTCATCACAAATGAACAGTAACAAATAACAATACGGGGGCTGTTGCTACATGATATCCTGTCTGCTTCAAAATATAGTAATCATATTTTCCATTCACAGTTTCCATGTCTACATGGCTGGCCCAATAAGGATACAGTTACTGTTCAGCTCTAATTTTTTATTTTTATTTTTCAACCAGCTAGTTAGATTATCTTTCATCTGTAGCAATTTCATTCATGTTTCACTGTTCAAATCTTCTCTGTTCATTTTTATCCAGAAAACTAAAGTTCTTCCGAGAAGCAAAGAATTGCTTAAGCAATGGGGACAGTTGAATGGTACTATAACTCATGTTGAAATAATTTTTAAATGTTGTAAAACATGACAGTTTTATGAAAACATGGTGTTCATATTATCGTATTAAATAAAAATATTAACAGAATTAAAATAATTTCTTATCTCCTACTACCAGTATATTTATATAAATCTTAATATCTTCCATAAAACTCACATGTCCACACCATCTGCTCCCAGATTCATTACTACTTAGCATCATTTCCCTCTTCTGATCCACTTGCAAACTCTACAACATTAACTCTTTCCCATTAGCAGAATTGGAAAGTAATTGTAACATAACATTTGGAGTAACTAGAATTAAGGATTAATAAAAGGATCTTGCGATGAGCTATTTGTACTAAAAAGACTTGCAAAACCACATCTAGGATGAATAAGAAAATGAGATCTGATGATCTGATGTTAAAGAATTTTTAAGATTTTCTAATTACTAAGCAAGCAGAATTTTCATACTTTTTTTTTTTTAGAACTTAAAGAAATATGAAGGAAACATGAAATATTTTGATTCCTATTCAGTGATGGAAAATGGACAACGGAATAACACTGAGTAGCTGGTGCACTGATGTGCACTAGGAAGCATGAGACAAACTATGTAAGGTTGATGAAGGCATGGAAATAGCAACAGTAAGTTTTACAAAAAACGAAAGTGAAGCATTTAAAAAGACATCTTTGTACACTACCATTCTCAGTCTGTGAATCATAGACAAATGAGAGTGAAGTGGTGGACTGTGACTTATGTAAGTGACAAAAAGGCTTGGTAGTCAAGGGAAAGAGACAAAGCTCAAAAATGGCAATGTCATGAGATTAAAGGAATATGGAAGGGAAAAAGAAAGAAAAAGGTAAAAAGGTGATTAAAATGGCAAATATGAAAATTCAGATAATGTTCCATTGAAGTCTGAGGAGTTGGAAGGTGATAGATGGAATGAAGGAAAGCAAGATAGGATCCTGTGGTGGAAAAGAGCAGAAATGGTTAGTGGATTGATCTTGGGGAGAGAGAAGGGAAGGGAAAAGTATCATATTTTGATGCTACTGAACTTGTAGAAGATTTTTTTGTCACCCTTCACATCTCTTTCCAGACTCAATTCATGAGGGTCTTTAACTGTAATATCTGTAATAATAGCTGTAATAATACTATCCTTGTACACTATCCCCATGTTTCTCCAAGGCCACTCAACCTTTTTCCACATCTTGTATGCTTCCTTTCCATACTTAAGTCCAGTTAGGGGCTTCTGGTTCTTCCGTGCAGCCACCCTGCTTCCTTTGCTCGAGTTCTTGCATATTGGAATGAACCATTGGAGAGGGTGGTTCTTGAAAAGCAAAGCTTTACCAGACTTCTTTTTTCCATCTCTATCCTACTGGGTTCTTTGAAGTAGGTCTCTGAAGTGGCCAAAGTCTGCTCTCCTATGTCCAGAGATGTGATCCTGCTTTTTACCTTGTTGTCTTCTCTGAGGATCCTAAACTGAACTGTATCATGATCACTACTGCCAAGGCTGCTGTTGACCTTCACTTCCCTGACAAGTTTTTGTTCTTTTTAAAATCGGGCCTATCAGAATGCCTTGTTCTTCTCTTGTGGGCTCCTTAATCAGATGTGCTAGGAAGATTTCATTGCACTCCTTAAGCCTTCAGTGCTTTGCTGTGCTTTCGAGTAAAGAATGTCTTCCTCAGATCTAATCTAAGTCTATCCTCTTTTAGTTAAAAGCCATTATCCATTTTCCTATTACTACACTTCCTCAGTTCCCTATCACTCCCTACCCCTATGCTTACCTATCACTACACCAACTCTCTCAGCCTGTCTTCATAGGAGAGGTTCTCCAGCTCTCTGATCACACTCATGGCCCTCCTCTGAGTCTGCACTATTAGGTCCATGCCCTTCTTGTTCTTTGCACCCCAGGTAGGGCCTCATAAAAGCAGAGTAGAGGGACAGGATCTCCCTTGACATGCTGGTCACTCTTCTTTTGATGCAGGATACAGTTGGCATTCTGGGATGTAAGCTCACATTGCTGACTCGTATTGAGTTTTTGATCAACCAACACCCCAAAGTCCTTCTCCTCAGGAATGCTGAAAGACAACTGAATCTGTAAGGCTATGGGATGTATTAGGGTTAAAATAGCCAGTGCTAGTTGCAACAGAAAAGTCATGGGAGCAACCTGTAGAAGTGCATGGAACAGCCTGAGAGAAATGATATAAGATGGCTTTTCACCTCAGGAGTCCTCAGAATGGAGCAACAGGGAAAACTGTGGAGTTAGCAGCAGCCCAGAGAAAGTCCCGCTCACACGGCTGCTTTCCAGCAGCTGGAGTGCCACCAGGGACAGAGTTAAGAGATGTGATTCATCTTCTCTTTGTAATTGGAGCTGACAGAAGTTGCATGTTTTTCTGACAGCACTGGCAGAGCATTTGCTTGTTCTCTACCAGGCTCCCTGTGTGCCTGTGGGAACCCGCAGTGCAGACCCTGGTGGTCTCCACGTGTCAGACAGAACTGATGCCACTCACAGCAGAGGGAGTGCACTCATGCTGACAGCAGTGCTTTGCAGGTATTCCTTTGCAAATGTGTATGAGTGACCATACCAAAAAATTCAAAATAACCTGCTAGTGTGGTAGGATAGTGTCACTATGTCAGTGCTGTAAAATCATTCCAAAATCGTGTTTGCAATGTGCTAGGAAGAGTGGCAGTTCGTTCAATGGTTCAAGTGACTTTTTAAATGAGCTCTGCATATAAGGACACATTTTCATTACAGTCGTGTTTTTAAAATACTTTTCTAATATTTTTATCTGTTGCTTTTCTTTTGTCATTGATGTTGTATGTAACATGGAAATGCAGTTAAAAAGGAGTCTATATTTAATCATTTAAGAAGAGTTTTTAAATTAATTATCTTGCCCTGTTACTTAGACTAAATAACAGTGCCATCTGCTGAAAGGTAATAGTGACTTGCAGGAAGAGTTTACAGTCATTGTTCTTTATTATATAGAAAGCTTAAGAGAGAGGCAGTGATAAAAAGAAAGAAATTAAAAGTAACCTGAAGAGGTAAAGATGTAGAGGCACAGAGAAGGGGCTTCAGTAAAAAGAGGGTGAAAACAAAGCAAATTAAAAAGTATTTGAAAATGAAGTATGAAGTCAGAGAGAGAGAGAGAGAGAGAGAGAGAGAGAGCTTTCTATTTATGACAGTATTGATTTCAGGTTTAAAACACCATGACAACTTAGATTCATTGAAGTGACCTTCCTTGTCACAGTGCATCACCTCATGGCTGTGATCTGCTCCCATGAGTAATTTTCATCACAAAAAAAATTGCATGTAAAGTTCCTTTAATCAAGATAAAATTGTAACAATTAATTGGGATGCAGTTTTAGTCTTTTGTAAAAAAAAAAAAAAATACACATTCTAAGCAGTTTCCTGTTTTTTGAGATGATTTTTTTATTATTAGTTTCTGGAAATGAAACAAATATACAGACATGGAAAAGAGTATTGTATAAAAGAAGCAGCAAAAAGAGAGTATCTGTTGCTTAAACCTCAGCTTGTTAACTCCTGAACTCTGAAAATTTTACAGAATGGGGATAATTTATATACTTTCAATTTTTCAGTGAAAGATGGATACGTGAAAGTAACCACATCGTACATTTCCTCTGTTTTTAATCATACTATGCCTTTTTATGCAGATTTTCTTCCTCTATAACTGTGTTTACAATTCAAGCTTTAGAACACAAAAAGCTGTATGGTTGTCACAATGAATTTAATTACCATTTTTGAATCCTAAGAATTGACATCAAATATTTTATTTCTTTTAAAAGTTCTAGTTACAGAACTTCCAGTGGTAATTAAGACATCAAAATGGAAAAGCCTCTGATTTTATCATTCACTATATATCTTAGTGATAACATTTCCTGGAAATCTAAAAATATATGTATTATTGTAGCAGGAGTGCATACATTTATCACGTAGAAGTTGAAAAGGCTTCTTATATTTGCTACTGTGCTTTCAACATGTTGTAATCATGCCAACTAACAGATTTTCATTAATTTTAATACTGTTACAACTTGGTTTTCTTCTTACCCATGAAAATGATACCATTTTTTTTTTCACTACAATTAAAGCCCTACACCTATTAAAGCCCTACACCTACACTTCTGCTGAAGGGTAAATATCCACTTTGGTGCTACAGGTACAATTGCATCAAATAGGCTCTCATGACCAATATTAAGGAGTCTGGCTGCTCCCAGTGAGAGAGGGCTAACTTAATGAATAGGGCTTTTTATTGAAGCAACACATTACAGATTCTTTTGGATTGGTGGTGATATATTCACTGTCTTCAGAGTTTGTCTGAGTACCAGTAATGTGAATAATATAACCAACCATAAACTTGTTAAATTATGGAATAACTCTATAAAGATTTCTAAGTTTCCCAGGAGAAGCACTCAGTAAAACCATGTGTGAATCTTATCCAATAGGCATCCCTATTGAGGGATGGGAAATAGGTGTCTGTCAATGCCTGTCAACTTGTTCCAGGATCTAGCAGTGTCCTCCCAAATGGTCTGTGATGGTTCCTATCCCAGCTCCTTCTTCCTTTAAGCCATTTTTGCACTATTTGCTTACTTTCAAGTGGAGCTTGAGTTGATTGACGGTGATTGACGCGCAGTCATAGTATTTAGCAAGACAATGTCCTGAGCAAGGCCTTAGGCATAATGACCAGGCCAAAGGAGGAGGTTGGGGGCGGGGGGGGGGGGGGGAGCACATTGTCACTCTACACCGTAGAAAATTCTGCTAAAACATAGTATGCATCATCTTCATAGTGGTGCAAACTCTTTTAGTTTATCAAAATATGTTAAATATTGGATATTTTTGTTTCAGCTCTTGAGCTCCTATCCCTTTGAAAGCACTAGCATGCCAATGTTTAATTTTTATTTTAGTGTTCATTTTCATAGAAAGTCTACAAAATTTCAAATGTTATAATAGTGAAAAAAGTGATGCTATGTAAAAGGATTCCCCAACTTTTTACTAGTTTAAATCTTGTTTCTGTATTTTAGGACATTCTGAAGTTGAATTAAAACCTGGAGTTCAACTCTGCATTTACAAAATTATCATAATTCAGAAAAAAAGTATCAGTATTTTCTCTCCACTTATACATTGAAATTGAGAAATAAGAGCACCAGATATTAGCAATTTTATAAACATACTTAAATATAAATGTACTTAAATATAAGGAATAGATATAAATGTACTTAAATATAAGTAATATCCATCTTTTAGAATAAGACCTCACTAGTGTTTAAAGGATGTGCCAAGGAGATTGTGACTTTCCAGAATAAAGTGCATCAAAACATGAAACACTGTCAAAGTCTTGTAAATCTCAGTCTTGTGTTGCTTATTCAACCTTGAATAAACACATGGTATGCTAAAATCTACTGAGGCAAATACATTGTCCCCAGCACACACAAGAAGGAGAGAAATTAACTTGGGGAGAGGAAACAGGATCTAAACAACCTTGGTCATGTTGAATGGTTATCATCAATTTTTCTTATTGTGATTTATTTTTGATGGATTTTCCTAAAGTGGCAGGCTAGGAACGTGCTTATGTTATCAGTGAGGAAATATGAATTAAAAATTAATTAATTATTGGGGACTGTTTGGTGGCTTGGGGGGTGCTTGTTTGCATTTCATGATTAAAAATACTTTTGTGGCAGTAAAAGTTGATATTGGTATAGTAGTATACGGCAACATTACCATATTTACAGTAGCAAAAAATTATCCTTACCTTATTATTTGATACCTGTGTTCCTTGCTACATAGCTACACCTGTGTAAGGATGAATCCCACTTCTCTGAAAACAACAGACATGAAGTTAATGATTTTGTCAAGAAAAAAAAGAAAAAAAAAAGCCTACTGAAAAGGGACATTCTAAAAATCTTAGACTTGAAGAAAAATACAGGGTAACAAACTGTGTTAGACAAAAGAAAAATGAAGACACTCAGATGGAACTGGGAACAGTGATTTGACAAAGTCATAAGCTAGATATAAGATCATGCAAAACCTTCTCAAAGATTAATTACTAGGCTGGAGAAACACTTACAAATACTTACAGAATCCAAGACAGAATATTCCATGAATTATTCCAGTTCTATATACAGAACGTAAAATTTAGGAATGAAAGGAACTAAAGGATATTTGAATATTGCATGTGAGAAAACATAATTCCATGTATACGAAAGATCTTCCAGAAGAACTAAGATTGAGGAATCAGAGAATACTGAACAGTAAGCATGGTAAAGGTGCAAAGATTTAAACTCCAAAACTGAACAGAAGTGCGTCCCTTAGGGCAACATTTTCATAGAGACTTTAGTTTGTTTCCATAAAAATCTGATGATAAATGTAAGGTAATATTTGGTAGGAAGCAGCATTATTTTTAAATTTTCTTGTTGTTGTTGTCTTAGCCAAACAGGTGTGTACTGCATACTGTGCTCTCAGAAGGTCTTCTGATAAAGCTGGAGGAAGGCAAAGTAATGAAATTTATCACCTCTTCCTGACAAACTTGATCACATCTGGCTATGGAAACTTGAGCAATTACAGGAGCTGAAACAGGAGCTTATCAAAATTTGATCCAGGACTGCTTAAAAGGTGATAATGAAAGAAAAGTTTTATCTCTCTTCATTTCTTTCTTTCACCCTCAACTCCCAAAAATGTATTTTCCTTAAAGCACAGAGAAATTGTACTTGCACATAACCAGTTTAATTTTAGTTACAGTTAATTGTGAGAATTTGCTTGGAGCTTCAGCTAGCCATGCACTTCCCTGCCTCCTGCAGTCCAGAAATCCATCTTTTACTATTGCAGATGACCTGCAGTCTCTGCAGGAGAAATCAAGTATCTGCACAGAAGTCACAAGAAATTCCACACAACCACACACACACACACACTCACACACAAAATAAGAAAAAGCCTGTAGAGTTTGAGCATCCGTAAATTTTAAGGTTTACAATTATTTGAGCTCTTGTTTTTTTACAGTCTTAACCATGCGCATAATTTGTAACTGTGAGAACCTCAGAAGTGAGCATTTCTGTTGGACTGCATATAAATAGGCAAGGTAACATTTTCTATGAGCTGGTTCCAAGTTGAATGCAGGCATGTTGTAGAGGTTAATGGCTAATATTAAACTCCTGTTGTTATCAGCAGTTTGACTCCACAGTTCATTACTGCTGCCTTAGTCTGTTACTGATGCTTCTATTCTTTCCTGTGTGTTTATGAGTTAGTGAAAGAGCCCTGCAAAGGGCTGCAAAGATTTCAGGCATATTGCGCAAAAGCATTATGCTACTTGTGAGGAAGTAATAAAATTCTGTTTATCCAAAAAGCACTTTTATTGTACTGATTTTCATTCTTATTCTTGTTAAAAATAAATATTTTTTTTTAATTGTCTTTTTTTTTCTGGCTTGATAAGAGAAGGAAAATCCCCTTAAAGATAATTAGATGGGGAAAATACAAACTGATACAGTCCCTCCCCCCGTACTGAACCCCAGTTAGAAAAAAAGAATTGAATAAACAGTGAAATGTTTTGCTTTTTTCTCAGCCAAAATTAAATATTCCCTTTCAGTATCAATATGACAAGTGAAGAAAATAAGGGGCTGTGTTCACAAAACTGCTGCAGGTGATAGTATTCATGGCTGAGTAACAGAGAGGTTAGGCATCCGTCAGGATGGAAAGAGCACCATTCAGTTTATTCCTTTCCCTGAGGAAATTTGAACCAACCATTTCTTAATTTCTAGGGACTCACTAAGCCATAATCACTAAATGATAAGCTAATTCAGTGTTTTCTCTTGACGCTTTTACAAGTAAATTATATTTCAGAACAGATGTTATACCCAGGTGCTGCACTTTCCCAAGAAGGCACTATTAACACTTAAAAAATTATGTAGAAATTGGAACAGCTCGTGGGTAAGATAAAAAAGGACATGAATTCAGATTACCTTGTACCCAGTACATCAACATGCCCTGCTCTGCCCTTCTGCCAGAAAAGAAACTAAAAACATAAAAATGCCACTCTTCACTGATGCTAAGTTACTAACTCAGGTGATGATAGGGCTTCAGTCCCTCTCCTAGTGAGCTTTAAGGAAAGACAATAGCATTGGCCTCAAGTTGCGCCAGGGGAAGTTTAGGTTGAGTATCAGGAAGAAGTTCTTTACAGAAAGGGTTGTTTAGCACTGGAATAGGCTCCCCAGGGAGGTGGTTGAGCCGCCATCCCTGAATGTGTTTAAAAACCATTTGGATGTGGTGCTCAGGGACATGATTTAGCTGAGTGTTGTTAGGGTAGTATGGTTAGGTTGCAGTTGGACTTGATGATCTTGAAGGTCTTTTCCAACCTGAGCAATTCTGTGATTCTATGATTGCTTTCTGAGAAGAGATGTAGAGAAGCCCATGTGTACTACTGGAGGATACAGTGGTTTCAGTAACTTCATATACAGGAGAACTGCTACCAGTGCTACTTGTAAATGGTTGTCTGACTTCAGAGTGCCCATGACCACATACACATGCAAATAAAATTCTGTTGTCACCTCAGGAAACAGATAATTTCCAGATGGAATTAAATAAAGTTTTCATAATCTTTAATAAGTAAAATAATTTACTATATTTAGGATAGTATTTTATGACTAGAAATTTCACATTCATTGTTTATGCCTTGAATATTACTGTTATGGACATCATTTATCAACTATAGAATTACTTTCATCTGGAGATTCAGGAATGCTTTTAAAGCAGCTCTGCAGCTGCTACAGCACCTGTGTGAGGTAGTAAGTCCTCGCCTCACAGGATTACAGTGCTTAGATGAACCCATCAGGGTCTCCAGATCACTTGGGATAGCTTTGCACAGCAGCCTGGTGTTGCCAAAGAAAAGATAGTTCTACATAAAGCAAAAAAGATATGTAGGGAGGAAGAAGAAAAATTACTACATTTTAACATGGTAGCCGAATGGAGAGGGGAAAATTCTGTGATTAATCCCCTTTGCTGTAAGGTTATATTATGAGGACTTAAATTACATGATCCCTGTACTTTAATAACAATATTCCCTATAGCGTCTTTGAAAAGGAATCATTAGTATTTTTATTTCTCCAGATCTCATACTGTGATATGGGTTCAACATCGTCTCCAAGGGAAAATCTTCATATGTGTACTTACAGACTGTGTTTCTTCACCATCTTGAACCATTCTGGTGTTGCTCCACCTGAGCAGGAGCCAGGTTTCTCCTCTCCTATTTCTGAGTCATGCCAACTCCACTAGCCTATGATTGAGTTACTTTTTTTCCACTTCACATGCCAGAAGCAATTCAGCATTTGTCCACCTGGCATCACATCAAAATTTCTGTTCCTGGCAGGCAGTCAAGTCATGCTAGTTCAGCTTTTCCACTTGCTCATTTGGCACCACTTTTTAATAGAGAGGAAGAGTGCTCTTCTGCCCTGTCCTGCAGGCAGTGACCGCTGTGTGCATATGTTTTTCACAGTAGATTGTGTCTCCAAAGCATCAGGTTCTGTAGCAATTCCTCATCAACACACAAACAAGATTTATTAACGATTTAGAGTAAGCACATCCCAACCCTTTACAGCCTTACATAAACACTCCCTGTCTATAAGCTGCCTCTACTTTAACACAACCCTAGTGAAGACTGAGCCTGAACCTGTCCAATAAGCAGAGGCCCTCAAATAGTTCTGAAAGCTTGAGGAGATATTTCAATCCATAATATTGATAAAGACAAATGTGAAGCAAATTCTGATTGATTAAATCACTTCAGTTAAATTCATTTAAAACAGTAAATATTTTCCTTCTGGAAGAATTAGCAATCAGAGAACTGGAACATATTGGCTTGTCTGTTTCCTCTAAAAACAAAAATCAGTCCAGGCATATTTAAGGAGTGTGAGTTCCAGAGCTTTATAAGGCATTGTACATCTCAGATGATAAGCTAATCAATATCATAAGTTAATCCGATCATATATTAATCACTATTGTCTTACACCTATTGTGCATTCAGCACTTGCAAACTCCAGTGTTCATCATACTTAAAAGAGTGTATTTCTTGCACAACTTCTGTTATGCACTGTGATCCTTGTGCTTTTTCTGTAGACTATGATTCTTGTCTTCTTATTACCTGAAACTGGTGAATAGCTTATATATTTTCTGTAGAAATTCATTCTCTGACATTAGTTAGGATTTTACTTTGTTTTGCTGGGAATGGGAGGAGGAGACTGTTGATGGATGTAATTATTTTGATGGAGTGGTTAACAATACACAAAGGAATGGAGTCAAGTTTCATCTGCTGCCTACTGAAACAGAAATTACAATGAAGTGTTAACATCCACTGCTATTAATTTGTGTATTTAATCAATCGCCCTTAATTGGCAGGAGTTATACACACATATATGCACATAAACATGCACAAAGACACACACACAGATATGATAGCAATTCCAAACAGCATATAAAACAGGACACCATTTTGCATGACCACCTTTATTCTCAGGTTTTATTTTACTAGTAAGGAATAACTTTAATATTTTTATTTCTAAGTCATTTTTTAAGTGTAAGGAAGGAAGTACTAGTGTTACTGGAAAACACAAATACTCTAAACCCTACTTAAGCCACAAGTGACATTATACAATAGACTGAGCTCTGCACAAGCCTACCCTAAACCCTAAAAAAATACTTACAGACGTTTCAAGCTCAGTGTATATTATTCTCATTACACAGAGAAGAAAGAAAGGAAGATTTTCCACCATCAAGGAGAGTGAACAGAGTATAAATGCATAATTCAAGGAGAAATGCAAATCTTGCACATTTGTAAGTCCATCTAAAAGAAACAAAAGTTTTGAATGCATTGAATAAAGCAATAAAATGGCCAGTAGCTACAAAATGAGATGGGGATGAGTACATAACACTGCACTCATTTTACACATTGACTTTCAGTGTGAAATGTAGCAAACAAGGCTGAAATACACTGTCTACTGTTATGATATGAAGCAAGTCACCCTGGACACATCTAGACTGTGAGACTGAGAACTAAATAATCTGTACTTTTGTTCTATTTGTTTAACAGAATATCTACTTTTTTGTCCTAGGTAAACGTGGAAATGCATATTAAAAAATACGATACAAAAGCTCTTTTTATTAGCACTTAAAGCCTGCAAGAATTTTAAGTGTTAAAATTCTCAAAGATAAATGTGACCTTTTTTCAGGTTTATGTAATTATTTTTTACCAATCAATGTATTTTGTGTCTCTAAACTGAATCTCTATAGTACATTCTTTAGAGATTTCTATTTGAATAGAGGTCCGATGTTTCATGTTGTACAGCATGTGCATGGTACTTTTATACATTTTCTTTTACTTCGAGCCAGCAGTGTTGGATCTGAGATCTAAGGTAACCAGTCTGGAAGGAATACTTTGGCACAAGTGCCAGTCTCATCTGGTTTTGAAACTGCACAGCTGATGTAGTTCTCCCACCTACAACAGAGAGTACCTCTTGCTTTCTTAGCCCACTCTATATTTGATGTATGTACTTTTCCTTAACCGACCAGCTCCTATTTCCTTCCTTTCTTTTCTTCCTTTGATTCTGTCATTCCCACCTAATTTATCCAGTCATTTGAAAAAAAGTCAGAGTTTGGAAATGAAGCTAGGACAAAGGTTGTCTACTTCACAGTTAAGATAAAGTCTTATTCATTTTACTGTTTCAAGTTAATCTGTCAAAATATATATTCACCATCAGTTAATTCTCCTAAAAAGAGTAATTCCTTTACTTAATCAGAAGTCAGCTGGAATGACAAATGATTGCATTGTGGAGTCTGGTGTTGGTTGCCATTGGAATAATGGGTAAAATGCATAAAGTAAAAAGCAATTCAGAATATAGGTTCTCTTGTCCCCTTGGAAAACTTTGAATTCTGCTTTCAGAAAACAGGCACAGATTCACACCTACTAGATGATCTTCAAGTCCTGAAGGATGACAGCTTCCCAGCAAATCTAGAAGTCTTACTCTATATAGTTGAGAAAAAATATGCTTTCATACTTTCACTCTCACAGCCTTTTTTTCTTTTTTCTTGTTCAGTGTATCAATAAGGGAAAATACAGTAATTTAAATAGACTTTGAAAGAACAAAGTGAACTTTCAGGAGGCAAGAATTCTTCAAGTTTTCCCCATAGAGAAAATAGAGATAGAGGAATGCAGAGATCTGAAAGCTTCCATCAGAAATATATGGAAAAAAAAGAGGATGGTAAATGAATGTCAAGTTCAATCATTCTGATTTTTTTCTGCACTTGAACATGCATAAGTCTAATATGGTTTAGATAACAACCATTTAAATGATACAATGCAGAGAGGATAGCTATCCACAGTTACCACTTTTTCATTAATAAATATAATTGTTCTCATCTTGAGAAAACAGCACTGTACGGAGCTTCTGCAAAAGCTATCACCTCTTGGGAGAGCACATTCTTTTTCTCTTTCATCCCTGCCTCTTTTCTCACTTCTTCTCCATTTTGTCATTGCCTCATTGTTGCTTGCAGCTGACTTCCTATCAAAGATGAAAGATAAGAGACTTTTCAAGGTTTCACCCCCAACACTTTGGAACTTCCTAAAGAAGTCGTAAGGGCTGTTTTATAACTACATACTTCAGACAAACGTTGTTTCCACATAGTATATCTAGGGAACAGGGCAATGCTTTGTGATGGTCCTATACTATGTATTGTGCCTGGAAAGTACCACATTAACAGGCACACCATGTGGAAGACAGAATTCTGTTTCAGTTCAGCTGATAGTGACTCTGGTATTGGAAATTACAGTATTACTGATTTCAAGGCTAAGTTGAAAGTTATATGAACAGGAACACCTACCTGGCTTATTGACTTTGTTCCTAAATATTTTCTGAATTACAAGGATAAACATAAAACAGCAAAATACATGTGTTCTTCTCTGTTCAGATATTTTAGCCACAAATTTTTCTTAATCGCTATTTCTGTAAGGTATAATTTCCTCTTGCAGAGGTTGCTTTGGTATCTCCTGAAGTAATGGAGTCTTGACCTTCCCATTGCTCACAGGAACATGTTGTCCATGTGCACAGGTTAGACACAGTGTTAGTACACAGTGGCGGATTTGATAACCTGTGAGCACCAATATAGTGAGGGGTAGTGCACTCTCCTTCCATCTCTGCTTTGGGTCTTTATAATGCAGGAGTACTTTAGGAATAGGATTCATTTAATACACTACAAGGGCAATTTCAAGATGGGTCTTGACCATATCTACAGGTCTGTCTCCTTAGGAAAGTGGTAGGCATTTAATAAGCACAGTTTACCTCTTCACACCTTCAAATTAGAAATAAATCCTTATATCACAGAACCGAATACTTTTCTACATGATTTCCGCTATGAAATTACAGAAACACTGCCATCCTATATTTAGTGTAAAGTTAGATTTCATGTTTTTTCAAACTTTTAGAATTGGAAAACTGGAATGAGAACTTTCTGAAATTTTGGTAGGCAAATAAAATCCAAAGATGTTGGGTTTTTTGTTTGTTTTTATTGTTGTTGTTGTTTGTTTGTTTTCTCTTAATTCCCTTAATTTATTTAATATCCCTTAATGGATATTTCAGATATCCATGCCCTCTTAAAGTGAAAAATGCTGAGATGTTAATCATAATGAAACATTTATATACTTACATACAGCTGCTGAGTACAAGAGCTCTAACGTCCAAGCTTCTCTGTGAACCAGTAGCACATAATTGAAAGACTAGAATCTATATTAAACTTTTAACATATTTCTTTCTGTTTTGTTGTTGTTTTATTTTGTTTTTTTGTACACCTCTTAGAATAGATGTGCAATGACATGCCTGGGAAGAAACATACCAATTGGTAGGTTGCTGCAAGGCTATATTATTCCTATATATGTGCTCACACACACATACAGAGAATCCATAATATTGCATATATATTACAGCTGAGTTAATACTGCTGTATGTCATCCAAGTTGAATATATGTATTTTTGTAATTGGTGAGGTATAACCGTTGGTTGAGGAATGAGTTATATGTACCACTAGGTGTAATATACACAGAACAGAAGAAAATGCATCACAGAAAAGGGATCAATGAGCAGAAGTAAAGGTAGTCTCCATGACTGGAACCAGAGATACCAGTGACATTTCTTTATCTTGAAAAAATAAAGAGAAAATAAGAGCAAACTGCTCTTGTGTGCACTAAACAAAGATCCAAGCACTGTGTATCTACTGTGGTGTTAATCTGAAATTCAGATGTTTTATAATGGTACACCCTTAAAACAGAAATCAAATAGTGGTCTTCAGCTAATCTCCCATTCTTGGTGAGAAGTACCGTAGTACAGCAGCACTGTTTCACCACTGGGCTATTTTCTTTTTCTTCACATGCATGCGTTCAGACACCTTTGCAGTGTGCTTCAATAAGAGATATAAGAGCCTGCTCATGCTGTTATAGCTACTTCATCACTTAATTGAGCTGGTTCCAAGAACTGAGAGGGAACACAGCAAAATGCTGATTTCATCCAAACAGTCTGGACAAATTAAGAAAAACTCTGAAATGGGTTTGAGTGAGCATCTGCCAAAAAAAAAGCAACCTACTGGCAAGCAGCTGCCATGGCTCATCTACCCCACATATGCACAATTCTGCAAATATATAAATTGTTCACATTATAAATTTGGGGCATTGCCTTTTGCCTTCTTCATGGAGAAATGATGATAATTGCCTCCCAAGCACGTCCCTAGTTTTATTTTATTTTTATTTTTTTTCAAAAGAGAAGAGTGGCTTTGTTATATATTCAATCTGACTCAAAATTTCTTAGTAGTTGCTTCTTAATGAAATAATCTTTTTCACTCTGTATCAGCTATATACACTGTATCAGAAATAGTGCAGTTCATGGGACTAAGGAAGTGATCATCCTCCCTGTACTTACTGTAAGTAAGGCTGCAGCTTGAGTAACAAGTTTTGTGCCTCCCAGTATAAGAAAGACATTGAGGCCCTGGAGCATGTTCAGAGAAGGGCAATGAAGCTTTGAAGCGTCTAGAGTGCAGGTCCTATGGGGAGGGGTTTCGGGAGCTAGGATTGTTCAGTCTGGAGAAGAAAAGGCTCAAAGGAGACCTTATCATTCTCTACAACTTCCTGAAAAGGGCTTGTGGTGAGGTGGGGGTCAGCCTCTTCTTCCAGGTAACAGCAATAGGACTAGAGGGAATGGCCTTGAGTTGAACCAGAAGAGGTTCAGATTGGGTATTACAGGAAAAAATTGTTCCCACAAGAAGTTGTGAGGTATTGCAACAGGCAGCCCAGTGAGGTGGTAGAGTCACCATCCCTGGAGGTGTTCAGGAACCATGAGGATGTGGCACTGAGGGACACAGTTAGTGAGCATGATGTGATGAGTTGACAATTGGACTAGATGATCTTAGAGGTCTTCTCCAACTCCAACCTCAATGATTCTATGGATCTATGTACAGAATTATTAATACCTGTGAGGAAATTGCTTTG